>NC_091830.1:58647125-58844625 GCF_038994185.2 Dermacentor albipictus
TGGCTAAATCGTTTCTTGGTTTTGCAAGGTTATGGTAGGCTTGGCTAAGTTGTTCCTAGGTTTTGTGAGGTTATGCTAGGTTTTGCTAAGTTGTCTCGGCAGGCATGCTGGAAGTTCTCGAGCAGTCGCAGGCCGAGATTGCTTTCTTGGCAACGTGGAGCATTCAGGTGCCGACTCTCACGTTCCCTGGTCTGAAACTTGGGATCCTCGACTTGGCATCGCCTCTTCTCAGCCGCAGCTTCCGCATGGCGTTCTGGATCAATTCGGCAGCAACGCATCACTTCTCGCTTGGCAGTATGGTGCTCTTCCTTGTAAGTTGCTTCTTCTTTGGGCATACGGACTTTCTTCAGTCTTCCCATGGCAGCAGCATGTATGCATGGAGTAGAGGAGGCGAGAGGTGTGCTGTCACGCCGGCTGTTTCGAGCTTTTACTCGCCTGTGAAGACACGACTCCGCCCTATGTGCGTGGAGTGTGAGGAAGTTACATAGCTCGGTGCTCTCGCAGGTGGTTGCTAGGCAACGTGAGGCAGCGCATAGCTGAGCTGAGTTTTCTGGTAACACTTCACGGCGGAACTAAAAGCTTGAACAGCTACACTGTTAAAAGTGTACTACGATACCACTGTGCAACGCACCTTCCAGTTAGGAACTAAAAGATAAGCTCAACAACAGGAAAACACTGTCTTCAGCATGTGATAGGTAACTAATTACTGAGGCCCCATTGCAGTTTAGGAACAAAAAAGATAAGATTAAAAATAAACATAACGCAGGAACGGTGCAAAATGGGTGTCGACTTAAAGCAGAAAGGCAGCATGTATACAAGCCTTCCTGTCCACCTGGCGAAAAGATTTGAGAAGGGCAGTATAAAATATACAAAATAAGAAACGATTACATGGAAATTTTGTTCTGTGATTGATTAGATATCTAGGAATCGAAACTGATATTTAGCAAAGTCACGAACCAAAAGAATGCATAAATCACCTTTCGCATTGCCCAGGCATCATGGAAGTGCTCCGAGAAGCGCTGCACAATGCTATTCAGGTCCTGGTTCAGCTGAACTCTGGAGACAAAGCAGGAACAAGAACACAGAAAAAATCAGATGAGGAATTTGGGATGCAAGCGCTGTCATTTTTACTATTCTGTGACCCACGGTCTATAACACTACGAGTGTCTTTATTATGAACTTGTACTACCTGATACAAGAATAAAATATCTCAAACTTTCAAATATATTCACTTCTGGCCAAATGCATAAAGGATGAAAATGGTTCTTAAAGCCTACAAGACAAAATAAATCTGTAAGGGTGAATAAAATGTCTGGTAATTCAACTCAGCTGGAATTATCTAAAGCATAAATCGGTCTCAAGTACTGAGCACTGCTGTGCAGAGGCATTGGTTTGATAACACACAGATTAATAAATAATTTTTGCACATTAATCGGTGATATATCTTCCTGTGCTGCTTGAATGACTTCAGTCATGCCAACAGTTTCGTTTCTAAGTCGCGTTTATTTAAACAACTCCAGTCACACTCTTGGCATGCCTGTGTTTCAAGTGAACAACGATCTAACAAACGCAGCCTCTTGGAAAGAATTTAGTATTCACTTTCAATTCAGCGTTCTGCTTCTTACTCCAATATGTATCCGTATGATTCAAATTTGAGTTGACTTGCAACATTACTATATTTACACTCAGTTAGTTTGAATTTGTTACAACTTTCGAGTTCTATTGTGCTATACGAGTCAGTGTACAGTCTTGTCTACATCAAGCTTGAGTCAGTGGCTTGGAAAACTTGTGCCCCTGGCACAGGCATGCTTTTAAAAATAATTGAAAACGAAGACAACTGAAACTCACAAGCTCAACTGGCTCGGTTCCATGAGACTGCGCAAAGAAGCCTATAAGGTTTGCAGCTTTGTATTATAATTTCTTTCATCCAAAGTACTACTACTACTAAAGGCCATCAACATGACGGTATTACGAAAGGGAGAGTCATATAATGCCGGTATGGAGCAATTCAGCTTGCATAGAAACAAGAAAAAAAGACAAGTGAAATTGTAATGCCAAAATAACAGCAAAGTGAATAAAAAATAATAATGCATCACAAACATTAACACAGAATGAATATAAAACAAAACAGTGCAAGCAATACAAAAGAGGGTTTACACGAGCCCTGTCAAAAGAAATGAATGTATATAGGTTGTGAAATTTATAATCTAGTTTGATGGCAATGCTTGATGGAATGCCATTCCAGTAATTCATTGTGCATGGTTAAAATGACATTGTATAAAAGGATGTGCGACATAATGGATGTGTTATCTTGTTTGGATGGTGCTGAAAGACCGCTGCTGATTGAACGAAGATGTCATCATGAAACGATGCATTACCATAAAGCTTGTGAAAGAGCGTTAAACATGAAATTTTCAATAAGTGATAAATCTTCGATGTCTGCATTTGTTTTTAAAGCTGTAATGCTTGTGCAGCACGAATCATATGAAAAAATATGGGAAAAGAAAACTATTGGTCTGTGGTTTCTGTGGTCTTCAAAAGCGCAACTGTGACAGACGAGTCGCCTGTGACAGAAGTGCACCGGTGACAAAAGTGTACCGGTGACAGAAGTGTACCGGTGACAGAAGTGCACCGGTGACAGAAGTGCACCGGTGACAGAAGTTCACCGATGACAGAAGTTCACCGGTGATGGAGGGTTCACCTGTGAGAGATGTGTATGTGACACCAACATGACCTCCTGATCAGCTACACATAAAATACACACACCCTGCAGTGTTCACTGGTTCAGGCACATAGGGACCGGATGCTGTGTTCTGCTTGGACCAGTCCTCCTCATGGCCCTCGGTCAGAGAGTAGTCGGGTGGTAGTGAACAAGCTATGGCCGTCAGGCATGGCAGCGCCTTGCTGAACAGCTCTGGGTCATACTCCTGCGGGAATGGTGACAGAGGGGCAACCATAATGAGTCATTCCTCGTTGACACTGATCATGTTCGACAAGAGATTTTTTTTTTGAAGCTGCAGAAGTAGAACAGCCGCGTATCTACCTCAATTTCGCCCAAGCACTATTTCAAATGGGTCCAAAGGCTCGATCTCAAAAGCTTTAAAAGGAAACACATTATCCCCAGTTCGTCTTAACCTCTTCTAGGTAGCTGTGATTTTTTGACATGTTGGTTTTAAATTCATAAATCAGGACAGTACACCCAAACAAGAGAAAGCTGAATTATTATGTGTGATAATTGGAGTTGTGGCCTCTGCAATACTAACTTTTCTAAAGGCTGCCATATACGCAAGACAGTTTGCCTTGAAAGAATGTACAGTCAAAGGATGTACAGTCACGAAACGTATGGATATGACGCACTCTTTTGCTCTAGGAGCCATTTTCAGTTTTCCGCATCCAGACCACAAGTACTAGGCTTGTGTGAATATTCAATATTTTCGAATATTCGATCGAATCTTATGCTATTTGATTTTCGCTTCGGCTTGAATTTGAGTATACGAAGTTTTCAAAGCATTCGAAACGAACAAGTATACATATCCTTCTGCGTGCAAGTCGCACCCGCAATTACGACGCCTCAGAATGAAAGAAAACGTCTGCATAAATTACCCACAGAAATAAGTACATATAACGACTAAATCTTTGCAACAACAGTCTCCATTTACAGATGCATGAATCGTCCACAATGTATATTTGGTCAGTGGTTCAGTTCCCCATCTCTGTGGCGACACTGGTGATGTTGAATTTCGCCCTAGGTGTAGTTTCACGACAGCATGAGCGGCGCTGCCGTGAAACCACACAACTCGAGGCAAAATTCCCATTCACATGAAGCCATTAGAGAGCTGGACCGCTTCTGTGAATAGATCTGCATCGACGCAGCACTAAACTGTAACTTTGGTGGGCAACACCCAGAGAAACCGTGCTGGCTGAGCCCAACAGCAAAGGCAGGTGTGGTGGTGGACAGCAAACCATCGTGGGAATCTTGCTGTTCATTAGTGATTGAACTGCAGATCAGGCACACTGGCTAGACTGAGGACTGCAAAAGCAGTGAGCATGCCTATAAAGTTTGTCTGTGCACTTACAAAATGAAATGCATGAAGCTCGCATGTAGGTAAAAAGCAAGAAGCTGAATTTGCGCAACACAGCGTAAACAGCTGGCATTATGCAGCCACGATCCCACTTCACAGAATCGCAACAACGCATGACAGGCAAACGTAAAATGCTCCCATGGCCTTGGACACCACAAAAGATTATGCATATTGAAGCACAACAGTGAACAAGAGACTGTAAACCAATTTTCCGTCCTGCTGGAGTGGTATTAGATCTTTAACTTGCATTTTCGCATGAAAATATCTGAATAATGGCACATTGAAAAAAAAAGCGAACTTAAGAGATGAACCTGTTCTCTTTTTTTTTTCAAGCAAATATCTAAAAAATTTTTTCGATTTATGATTATCTGGCTTTTGTATCGAGGTATTGTGCAAATCCTACAACTAACCAAACTATTTGCTTAAATTGATTTGAAATAATTACTATCATCTTCTGACTCCATCTTGCACCAGAAATTGATATTTGCACAAGCCTACACAAATCTCAACCTGATGAAGCAGATTGCGCGAAATCAATTCTGAATTCACACATTCTGGGATCCTCTTTTCCTTTCCCACTAGTGCTGATCATTGCTCAGCTGCTAGTACACTGCGCTAGACAGTTGCTGTGGTCAGTATAATCGTATACCCTTCCTTTTCCTTTATTTATCTATTGCTTTATATAAATAAACAACTAATTACCTCTACTACTACTCAATAATGTACTTCAAAGTGCAATTCAAATGTTTTTCATTAGGTAATAAAACATTCAGGCAGTAAAAGCTCAAATAGACATATATAATGTGCAAATTCACCACACCTCCATGTCCAGACCTAATGGAGTCAACAATAGGCGAATCTAGAAATGTACAGGGGCATAACATTTACATGTCTTAGACTCAGACTCATGGCAGTTTAAGTTGAAAGCGTCTTGCTCAGCTTTCCGCCAGCATCTTAATGACTTCTCAAGCTTACCCTCTACACTTGTGAGCCCTCCTCAGCGTGCATTTCTAGGAGCATGAAAGTGGTAAGTGCTTACATATAATAGATGACACCTAGACATCACCACGAAAATTACACTATCCTTGTGGCCATATTCAAGAGACAGCAAGCTGTATGTACCTTTTGCCCCTCAAGGGCTTCCTTCTGGAAAGTTAGCGTTGTAGAGCATTGCTATTGACCTAAAGAAAACAAACTCACTCCTTCAAGATAGCCAAAAATAGATGGCCTGTGTCTATCTTTTTTCATTGACCCATCCTATGATTACCAAATAAATAAAGGCCTTTCTGAGACACTAGTCAAAAAGAGGGAAAGGGTTGCAGCAACTGACCATCTTGGACAGAGAATCAAAAATGTTGGTGAAGAGCAGCATGGTGAGTCGGCGCTCTTCTCCCGATGCTGTCCCATAAGCTCCCTGGCCACCGCTGGCGCTGTAGTAGCTCTTGCATCGCTCGTAGTGCAGGGTCAGCAGCTGAAAATAAAAAAATATGCATGGACATTAGAAAGGCCATTGAGCAACATGGTAATCTACTGTCATCACAAAGACGTATAGCAAAAGTAGCGAGGTGTGCAACAACATCACTCGTATCTCTCTGTTGTGTACAGCATGAAACAGCCAAGGTGACATATGTAACACTGAGGACATGCACCTTGCTTTTAAGAATGTGTGCATTTAAACCAAAAGCGTAAATTTTCACTTAATATCTGCATGTGCAAAACTACTCAGCCTTTCAGCCCACACATAATGCCACTTTCTTGCACATACAATAAATTGCTATATGTTTCATGCAATTGTTTTAATGAATCACTTCTACTTACAGCCATTGAATATACTGTCAGCAAGCTATGAGCATTATCTGCCAACAAGTGCAGCGACTTAACATTCAAGCAGCTGCTAGCAATCTGGTTACAGGAGCTATGTGGCTATCATGAAGCTAGAATGCTTCAGAACAGATCAGTGAAAATTTGAAGTACAAAACTGTAAAAAGACAGAGAATGTATGTAACCCAGGCAAACGCCCTCTTGTACATTCCATGTTCTGTTTTCATTGTCGTCATCGTACTTTTCCTAAATATGTGACATAAACATAGGATAGCTATTACTAGCCAATTCCAGAAATTAGTTTAAAAAAATTTAAACTGAATCTCTGAAAATGCTGTGAACAATATTGCAGGTGAAAATATCTATTAAAAGCTCATTTCAGAAATTAATGAAAATAAAAACTAAACTACACTTTCAAAACGCCACCCTAAATCTCGGGTAAAAGCAGCATGTGCATGTTGATTTTATTAGCCGTAGTAGTCTCAGCGAACTTGTATACATTTGATGTCCATTCATTCAGTTCTGACTGGGCCAACAAAGCTAGTTCAATTCTGACTGGTCGAACTAAACAAAGCGCAGAAAAAATGATGAAACGTGCTGTTGGTTCACTTGGTTGTATCTGCCTTTAAGTTTAGCTTTTCCGCAGTACAATTTTGTTATGTGGCAAGCATATCAAGCGGGGAAAGGTGCCACTGAATTATGGGACACAGCAGAGTTCATTAACTTACATGTGCAGGTGCGCCGTCTCCGATCGCAGCACGAGCACCAAGACACTTAATAAGTTTACTGCCAGACTTTCATTATATTTAGATAGTCCTGAACTCTTTTGTGGCTTTAAACATCCTCTTGCCTTTTGGAGATTTTTCATCTTACCACCTTCTTTAACACTAGATTTCCCAAAACACAGATGGTTTTTCTGCAATTCTCAGTGCACGGTGCATGTTTGCATCTACAATTAAGGGACACATACTACGGTCTCATATATGAGACACGCATGGTGGGCAAAATGGGGATTCAAATCGCCACGGAAACGTTGGAAACACCTCTGAATAGCTGCTAGTATGCTTATTACTCATTTAGGTGCTCATACTGTGGCCGAAGATGGTTCGTACGCATCTGTATAATTAAGGAACACGTGCTATGTTTCATCACAGTAGCCCTGTTCAATTCTTGGTATGTTTCACCTCATTGCGCTACTGTATTGCTGCGGAGTCGCTTTGTCAAGTTCAAATACGAGGGCGAATCAGAGTCCTTGCCCACTTTGCAGTGCGCTTTTGTAGAACCGCTGCAGGCAGTCTCCTTCTGCGTGGCTAGCAGGTCGGTATGAATGGATTCACAAGTTGAGGTACCCCTAAAGGACGACTAACGACACCGTTGCAAGTGACTTCTGCAGCGGTGCTCTGGCAGGTGACCTTGGAGTATGCGTGGTTCGGGGGGATAGCACGACGCCAAACTGGATGCATGACCACCATTGTTTTGTGTGCGTGTGTGATTGACATGCCTATTTTCTCAAGACATGTTGAGCCTCTGTAATAAACTTGACTGAATATGTAGAAAGATATAAGCAGTTTCTCTAGCCTTGGATAACTACAAACAACCTATTATATTTAACTATATATAACCATAGCATGAAGTTTCTTAGAGTATCGTAAATTACAATCCTCCACAATGCATATGTCTCACAGTCTATGACAATGGAATGTTAGGACAATTTGGTGGAACCAATCTGCTCGGAACTTAAGAGTAATCGCATTGCCTTCCATTTATACTCACCCTGAGGGCGACGGCGGTGTACTCCGTGATGACCGAGACATCCACCGTGAGTTTCCGCAATAGGCGCAGAAGCATGCTCGGCTGCATTTCTCTGTACACATAAAAATTTGTCATTAGTTTAAATAGCGAGTTACAATAGTCCTGACACTTTTGTTTCTTGCTATCCCTTAATCACTAGGTTGTTTAGGTACACTTCAGGACAAAGGCTATTATCTCCATGCAATATTCACGAGGAACATAGTGGCCAATTACAGCTACAGAGTGGCCACACTCTATAATAACCAAAGTTATTATTTAATACACATGCATTAAAAGAACAATCAGTGAATGAGTGTCACAGTGAAGCATATCTGCCTTGCAAGTCAGCAGACTATTCTAGGTGGCAGTATGGTGTAGAGGTGCAGTGTCGAGATATGGGCCATCGAACTTGCGATAAAAAAAGCACTGCTGATCCAGTTATGCTTTACCAAAGAACAGTGTTATGCAATGGAGCACAAAAAATGACTAGAATGCCAATGCATTCACTTCCCACTTTGGGAATGAACGTCTTGAAACTGGCATCGTCTTGAGAATTTGTTCCAAGTTTACATGCTTAACAAACTCATCAGCCACAATTAGTAAATTTGCAAAAGTACAGTCGAACCTCGACATAACAAACATGGATGTAGCGAGTTATCAGATAGAATGACGTACATGAAACCATTATGTCAATGCAACTACAGTGTAACAGATATGTTTATAAGAAACAGCGGATATAACGAAGCTATTTTCATGTCAGATGCGCATTCATAAGAAGGTTTGTCTTACAGTAAATTAATTAGGTAAGAACTTAATCAGTGGTTTTGTGCTTATTCGTCAATTGTGCATTTTGATATCCCATGCACATAATATTCTCCTCTTCAAGTAATCCAGCTCATGAACTAGAATTGTGTTACCTGTCACAGGCAATTTTAAAACAACTCGGCATATTTAAAGAACACGCGCAGCATTTCAAAAAGAAAGAAATTGTAAATTGATTAACTTGCTCACTTTCCCTTGCATGCAATTACAAATGCTTATGCAGCTAAAAAAATATTCCCGATTCAGTGTTGGCTGATGAATAATAGCATATTTGGCTGGTTGCGTTTAAGTACCTCAGATTATCAGGCCGATATCAAATGCCCGTTACACATTTGGATAGTTCTTTCACAGTGCTACACTTCAGCTCAGAGTGCTCAGAGGACCTCTCTTCTTCGACCCAGGAGCATGACCGAAATCTGGAAGAATTCTGGTCCCGTGGCTCATGCAGCTACCATTGTTGTCATGGCATCTGCTGTGGCCGGTGTGCATTGTTGATTCATTAGGTTTGTTTACAACAGAAGGAGCTTCCAACCTCCAAGTGCTCCGGCAAGTGGCTGCACATTAGGCTTGGGCACGCTTGTTCTCGCTTCAATTTCGAGAGAGCGCCACATTCTTGCAATGCAAGTTGGAGCACGGTAGGAACCAGCCAAATGTACCATAGTAATTGTGATGAATATTTCTATGACATCAGTGACCTCAAAACCACAAATATATAAAAGCCAGAAAGGCCTATTGACACCAGTTGCTTCCTGTCATGCACGACTGCCAAATGAGTCTAAATTTTCCGCAGCCCAAACTGACCTGGTAAGCGCGACGAGGAAGTCGGAGACCTTCTCACGCTGCCCCTTGGTGAGAATCTTGACCTTGGAGAGTCGGTAGACAGTGTGCAATGTTGCATCCAGCAAACTGGCATAGTTCTCTGCGTCGGTGAAGTAGTGGTGGTACTGGATGAGCATGGGCAGCACCGAGTTGCCAATGTAGCGGTTCAGGGCCAGCGCCATGTCGCTCTCCGTGTTGTCCATCTGCAGTCAGAAGAAGAGAGTCATGCGAAAGTTAGACAGGACATGCGAGGAATGATAGCTCACTCTGCCTTGCTGCTTGGTAGGTAGCACTCTTCAATGCCAGAAGAAAGTCCTAAAATTTATCTGGTTCTGGGCAGAATGGAACCCACGTAATGAATGCTCAGGCTTCGTGGTATTGCTGCTAGATGGCGCCGTGTGTCCAGAGGGAAGACAGTAGGACGAGCAGGAGAGGAGCTGGCTGCAGGACATGTCTCATGCATGACGCATTTCGGTAGTGGAAGCACAGTGTCGCTACATTGCTTCAATGCTTATCGCATTAATGTCAACAGTCATCCTGGGATTCTCTCTGCCAGATGTTTCCCGTTTCCTACCGGTAGCTTTTCAACAATAAAGTGTCACACCATACGGTACCAATAGCGAATTTTCATGGACCTATAGGAGCCACATGGGGATGCTTCTCTCTCTTGCGTCCCCTTAAACCTGACTTCTCCGTACAACTCTCACATCTGATGTTCGGCTTTCTCGCATGACACGCATGCAATCATGGGAGTGGGTGTTGCAGCTAGGCAGCTCCAATGAGAGATGGCGCAAGTGTAGCAATTCAAGTGCTACTCGGACTGTGTAGATGACACGGGCATGAGAGGAACTCGCTTCCTCCTCTTTAACCGAGACATCAGTACGCACTGTCCAATTGTGCTTTCATTGAAGCAGACTGCGATACTGTTCTGCAAAAGGCTTCCCATTTGGCTTCACAGCCTGGCACCAGCATGGCCAAACGCAATCGCTCATACATGTTTATTTGTGAGACTGCACTTGTGAATGATTTGGGTGTTTGTGCTCATATAGGCGACCACTCACTCAGTATCCACCCTTGTGTGGTGAGTCAAACGTCTCTGATTTCTCTGCGTGTCTCCGTCGAGGAACTATGGTATGTCATGTATTTCTGCTAGTTGGCATTACTGTATAAAAATAGCCTTAAACACGCTTCTTATGTTTGCACTACGCTGGTGTCATTTCCTCTGTTGCCTAGAGCATTTGAGATCCCACTAGACTGTCTACATGTAGGAGCCATAAAATTTATTGGATAATACTTGAAGAACACAAAGACACAGACAGTATACAAAGCGCTTACTTTTGCATTTTCTGTGCCAGTGTTCAGTCTGTGATGCAGCCATTTGCAACTTTTCAACAACAAGCCCCATCATTATATGTTATTAGGATAAATGCCCACATGTCTATGGCCCTTATAGCTCCCTTTTGAAGAAACATTATTTTATTTTATTTATATATACTGCAATCTGAAATCAGATCATAGCAGGGTGGGTATACATAGAAATGTACAAGCATGTAAACACATACAAATCCATCACATATGCAGGCATTTTAGGACATTGGTGAAGAATACATACATACATACATACACACACACATACATACATACATACATACATACATACATACATACATACATACATACATACACACACACACACACACATACATACGTACATACATACATACATACATACATACATACATACATACATACATACATACATACATACATACATACATACATACATACACACATACATATACATACATACATACATACATACATACATACATACATACATACATACATACATACATACATACATACATACATACATACATACATACATACATGAGCGTGCTGTGCTTTCGAAAGTGAGAACTTGCTGGTCCTCACCCGGTCAAGCATGGTGGCTGCTCTGAGGTCAGGCAAAAAGCCATCCTCAAGAAGGCGGAAGAAAGTCTCCTGTGTCTCCAGTCCATAGACTCGTTCCAGGAACATCACGATGGACTGCTTGTGGTTGGGCTGCAGTCCGGCAGGCAGATCAGTCTTTGGTGCTGCACAAAATTGAATGCATTTTGTCAGAAATAAAAGAGGACCTGTTTTACTTTTGCAAGCAGTTGTTTTAAACTCACAAGAGCAGAAAGGATTCGACAATAACTCAATAAATGAGAGCATGAGGATACCTCATCATAATTTTTCATTTAATTAACAGAGAACATACTATTGTCATGGCTTAGTGGTTGCTAGTTGGCCATAGTAGTAAGCCATACGTTGATAACCCTATGTTGGCCAATGTAAAGCTAGTTTTGGTCTTCAAACTTGGAATCTCACAGCAACTGACTTCTGGTCGATATCTGCAACGTTGGCCAGGAACACTGGGAAGAGCATTCTTCTTCCATTAGAAATTAGTAAACTACTGATGACAACATGAAAAGGGGGAAAAACTGCTCTACGCGTGGGTTACATCCTTTCCTAACTTTTTTTCTTGTCTTACCACTTCATTCTTGGCCAGTCCCTTGTGGTGGGTAAAAAGACAATGATGGCCCTCTCTTATCTCTAAAGACTCGTATTCTTCAAACCCAGAAGGTTTGGAAACACATACTTGACCTGACTCTCACGTACAATTCTAACAATAACAGCTTTTCAGGCAATAAATGAATATTGCTACGGTTCTCAGAGTCATTTGTAAGGCTCATTATTGGGTACCGCACTAGATGTGTGCATGTACTCACTGGTGTCGCCCTTGCGGGGTATCTGAAGCGTGAAATGGAGACTGAGTGCCCCTAGCAGGTCATCCAGGGGCACGAGGGAGCGCAGGATGGCACGCGCCCGGATGCTCTCGTTCTTTCCCTGGGCGATGGTGGCTGCCTCAGGGGCGCACCGACCGAGCAGGTCCACAAGGGTGCAGTAAAAGTTGAGGATGGCCGCACCCATGTCGATGTCGTCTTCACCAGGCTCCTCCAGCTGCATGCCCTGCCAAGTTGAAAGGGAAAATGATGAAAACTAGATAGAGCTGTAGATTCCTTCAGCTATAGGTGCCCCTGTTTTGAAGGTCTCACCAACCAAATTGGAGAACCCTGCCATAGGCATCACCTTCCAGAGAGCTTGCTAAATACCCACTTGCAGTCACAACATGGCTAAAATCTCAACTTGCAACTTTGGTAGGATCTGCGTGCAGCCTATCAATGATGCCAGTGTAAAACCTCACTACAGCCAAACTGCAAAAATTCACATTTACTTGAGTAATACTAAGTTAATCCAACTCTTTCTTAAACAGGTACCTAAACAGAGTTGTAACACAATATGTTGCAACACAAAGCCCTAAGCAAATAGGCAGTGCCACAGAAACAGCCAGCAAAAGGTCACAAATATTGGTAGGGTATGTTTAATTACAGCAGTGCAAGAATGGCTTTAAATGCATGCTGTGAATGAAATATACAAGTTATTCCTATGTTTATCATCCATGAACTGCAAAAGGCTGATTATTAGAGGTGTCATAGCAATGTACATACAGTGTGTGGTGAAAGCACTAGAGAACATACCTAGCAAGTAATGACATCTTTTTAGTCCCACTGTGGTTAAGAAGGGGCGACCATGTTTGTTTGGCAACACCAAAAACACTGCTTGCTTACCATACCACTCAATATTAAGTCACAAACAGGGTAGGTTTGCCTGAACTTACGCTCCATTTGGTGGTGGTTATACCATTAAAAATGTTGCAGGCTCATGACCGAGTCAAATACTATACCAAGTGACTCTATTTTGGTGTGGCACTTCGAGGACAGATTACGTCTACACCACCTCTATCTCTCCCCCAGTCGCTACTTAGTCCCTCAATTATGAACATCTACTCAAAATGTATCTCTGTACACTTTCCTCACCTCATTGCTTCCAGAATCATACTGAACACACTTCTCAGACAAGTCTTGATGACGTGCGAGTACTGTGCACTGCTTTCTAATATGGTCTCACCTGTTCCCTCACAACAGCCTGGCAATGTGCTTTGCCTCCCTCAGCAATAGTAAACCAATGTGAAAAAGTTTATCACCTTTAACAGACTCCACCCGTTTCCAGCTCTTACACAGAAGCAACACTGCTGGACAGGTACTGTTTAAGCGGGAGAGCTCTAGTTGAACACAGATGTGAGTGGATAATGGCCAATTCAGCATCTATGCTAAAGCTACCACATGCGAACAGCACCCAGTGTAATAGACTCACCAATGCACAAGAATGTCTGTGTCATGCTTGATAACTGCTTGTTGCAATGAAGAGACTAAACCAAGCCTTGTCAGAAGTAAAAAGAAGTTTCTCTACGAGCTCTTGAATTTAGCAATATCCAGTATATGAAACACATGTAGCTCTAACCTTCTTGGTATAACAAGGATATCAGCCTCACTTGCTTCAGTTCTCAACAAAACACACTGACATACTCTTAAATGCACTTGCGACTCTCTCTTTTTTTGCTGCTGGGTCTCACAGGCCAGTACTTGTAATGTCTGAACAAGATCCACACCTGGCAAAGCAGTTCACAACATCCAATTGACTTGAAAGCAACGAAAGCAATGTAGAATCCTGATTGATCACATACGCTCACCTGTTGCTGTTGCTGCAGACGTTCGGCAGCGATGCGTTCAGACATGCGAACAGCCTCACGGATAGCATCTAACAGCCCTGGACCTTCACCCCGGAGTGCGGGACCCAGACACTCTGGCCGTCGAATGAGGAGGCGAATCACCAAGTTGGCATTCTCTTCCACTGTCTCACCTATAATGATGAGGTTTGGAATGTATAGCTGCAACATTTAATTCAAGATAACAGAAATGAGCTGCTTCCCTATGCGATGCAACAGTTTGTCGTGCCAAATGGTGAGACAAGCATATGAACATAGGCTGTAAGAAAATTGGTGCACTACAATGCACTTTTCTGGGTACGTAAGAGGTTTCAAAGAATTGCAGTTTTTCATGATGCATACATGCATCAACTTCAAAAACCTTCATGCACAAATACAAAAGAATATGTTTTTTGCAACCTGAGCATTCACAAATGGGCCTCAACTCAATGCTCTTCCTCAATTACATCAAGCACAGTGACACCATGCAGTTGAACAGAGAACTGCTTTCAATATCCCTCTTCAGTGATTACGAAATAACGGGTTGCTTACAATTACGGGTTGCTTACGAAACACCTTTCCATTCCTATGTTTTCAAGTAGATATGCTGAAGTGCGTGGTTACAAATATTGCACCCATAAATCATCCTAGAGTGGCAGTGAAGCATCATGACCACTACAGTTAGGGAGGGGAGCAGTGCTGTTATGAATATTTCTTGAGTCGAAGTGTAGTGTCAAGTGGAGAAGCGTGCTAGAACACAGGGTAAGGCATAACCAATTAAAGATTTCAGTTTAGCTGGTTTCAATTGAGCAATGCCGAGCACGAGCATCACATCAAGACAGAAGCTGTGAAGCAAACGAGAAAAGGAATGCCTGCTCGTGAATGCTTCCCTAAAGACTATATGTGCACTACAGGCAATCCGGAATACCTCTTTCTTTCAGTTTCCTTAACAGAAATATTGCCCTTCTGTACGCCACTACATGATGAACTAAAAGGCTGTCTTTACTGGATTTATTCACAAACAGTGAAAAGCTTTGATGCATATTCACTTTGCAAGGAAAGCTACTAGGAGCAGGCACTACATATGTTATGCATGTTTCTTCCTGTCCTATTGCACTGTTCACAAGTAATACAAAGAACAGAACACTCCAAACACATACCCCCTTTGCTAGTACTAACAACATGCTATGTGTTTATGATCTAGTACCACCTGATTACTGTAGAAGCACGCATACCATTGACCCAGACACAGAAGCGCAGGAAGTCCAGGTAGCGCTCTCCCTCTACTGGGTCCCATCCAACATCAGGGTATCCACGGTCCACAAGCTCTAAGTTAGACTGCAGGCCGCATCGAGACATGTAGGCAGCTATCTTCTCCAAGTTGTGCTCCCTCAGGGCAAGAGCCAGTTCCGAGTTCTCCATCAGGGAGCTGTATGCCACATCCAATGGTGTTGAACCCCGCAGTGACGGGCGTGCTGCAACCAGGTAAAGTGCCCATGATGAGCAACAACTTGTCTGCTATTGACCTCGCTACTGACTGCATATTCTTCTGTGTGCAGTGGTCTGAGAACGTGCAACGAGCATTGCAGTAAGAGAAAAATTCAACGGTTAGCAGATCCAGTAGTAAAAAGGCCACCCCATAACCTAACTCCGGCATCTCACTGACCCCCCTGATGCAGCATCAGTGACACAATTCATTGCACGCGGGAACACACATACACATAGAGAATACACCTACTCTGTGTGCAGGAAATTTGACTAAACTGAAAACACATCACCACAGTGGATCTGCTGGGAAGAAGAATGAAAAATGCAAGTCATGTGACATCTATCTGCACATGCTTCCTCAACTTACAGAGCAGAATGTTGCTGTTCTCAAGAAGGAAGTCGAGATGGTCGAACATGGCCTTCTGGTTCTGGCGACTTGTGCGGCAGAAGTAGCACAGGAAACGGCAGCAAGACACCACCATCTCGTGCGATGTGTCCTGGAAAATGCAAATACATCAAAGTTATGGAACAGAAGTTTCTTAACGCCCACTAGCAGTGACACCAAAGGTACCTTCCGGCAAAGGATCGATGCACGGAATTTTCTGAAGGCTGTCATGAAGTCAGCTAGTATGTAGAATATAGGTGAATAGGTCAAAGTTTGAATAAAAAAATTTTCCAAGCTTCGTCGAATAAGTGGCCCACAGCTCTGAACTGTCCCATTCCACACCATAATAAGGTGCAGCAACAGGTTGTGTCTTCAATATGCAAGCTAGCTCATCAAGCAGAACATCAGAACTGGATGTTATATTTAAGGGCACGCATGAAAGAGCAAGCACTAAGTTGTAATATGGTCTTAAGTTGCAGGCCACTTGTATCTGCAGCACTTTAGCCCTTCATCTTCAATGGAACTTGCTGTCCCTGATCTATTCTCAGCGGGAACAAACATGATGGATCTTTTTTTTTAATTGTGGGGGGTTTGATGCCCTGAAGCCACGCAGTAGGTTATGAAGGACACCATGGTGGAGGTCCCTAGATTAATTTCATGATGAATTTATGTAAAACAGGTATTTTCATCATAACACACAACCTCTTCAAACTGCCTCTTACCTTGTCGGCATGTGTCGCTTCGGGTGCAGATGGTGAGGCCGGCGAAGACGCAGCTGCAGGAGCCTGGCCTGAGGACTGTGTCTGGGCCCGCTTTCCTAGAGTGTTGATCATGACGTCCATGACATTTTCGTTCACACGCAGCACACGAATAAGGTCCGGATGTTGGAAGAAGATTCGGTTGTTCACCAGAGCCCTGCACACACAAAGAGTTGCTGATTTAGAGCCATATAGACTTGCAACAAAAACAAAGCTCTTCCTCTGTAATAAGCTTATACTCAAAATGACTACGAACAATCTGCCATAGTTATCATATGCCTAAAATGTACTGCTACTTTTTTTAACTTGGTTCAAGTAACGTAAAAGAGCTTGTAGAACAGTGTATTGTTGACAGCCTTCAAGTGACTGACGGGGGCAGTGCGAATATGTTTACAGTGAGCAGAGGTGATAGTTTATAGAAGTTCTTTTACAAGGAGCCCTGTGGAAGGCCTTTTAAGTCCAGTGACCAGTGTTGAAGCATGCTTAATCCTCTTTTTTATGTTATTTACAACACTGTTAGCCTACTCAGGCTGTAACAAGGGTACAATGATTGCCACTGTTATCAGCTCAGTTATGCTCACTGCAGCACAAAAGCTCTTGTTAGTGCTCAGTGGAACAAACAGTGCCTACCATGTACAACGTGATGGGCAATATGGGCATGACAGCATGTTGCCATACTGGGTAGGAGTAATAATAAAGCTGTTAGTTAACTCTTGGAGGCATGCTACATTAAAAAGCAAGGTACCACGTCTCTGACTGATACCTCAGTAACATTGTATGCTACTCAGGCACAGATGTAACGGCATGGGTAATCTCTCAATGTTTTGTTGCACGTGCACAGGAATTGCACCAGGCCCCATCTTCCATTTCAATAAATAAGTTGGTAGTTGGTGCTCTGTGTGCTTCTCCCTTGCATGTCTTTTTAGCGCCCTGAAATCATGTTTTTCACCTACAAGCAGCTAATCCACATCTGACCTTGTGCTGTATCCAATCACATTCAATGACTGAATTTTCAGTCACAACCCATTAGCTAAGTACATTGTGAAGCAAATGATCAATTTGCTAAATATTGCTACTAGGCAAGAATAGACTGCCAATTACACATTAAAAGCTTGCAACAATTATGTATGCATAACTTGAGTAATATGGCAATTATGTAATACTATATTCATTGAAGTGATGCCCAATTATGAGCTGCATAAAGCACATCAACAAGCCTTGTCCATCACATCCATAGCTTTGCTGGTGCTTGAGATCAGAGCTGAGAAAATGGCACCACTGGCATTACTTAATCAGCTATTTGAAATTATTCCCCATTATGTTTGTACCAAGTGAGTGAAGCACAATGCTTGCGGCATAAATGTGCATGCATCATTAGCAAGTAGATCTATGGCTGACAACCAAAACTTCAAGCATATTTTTTATTCTAAACCACGGATTAAATACAGCTCTCTACAACAGTCAAAGGGCAGTTGTGGTATTCCTCGACAACAAAGAAGCCCCCCAGTTGGTCCATAGGACATCCGAATCATGTCCTAACATCCAAGCAACATTTCAGATACAAATAGGACATTCACTGGAAGTCCAGTTTTGGATATCATATTACAGATGTCCGAAGGATATCGCACATGGACCTGTTTCGGATATCCTACTGCAGATGTCCCAAAATTATCCAATATGAACCTTTTTCAGCCTACATGTGAATATTTGTCTTCCAAAGGAGGCCTTTTCCTTGAGTTTCCATGTGACAAAATTACGTTTTGTAGCATGTTTGAATTACAATCCAAAGCTATCGTGTCTGCAGCTCCCATGTACGTCGTACTTTACGAATTTTCTCACACAATTTACTTTAAAAACTTCGGTTAGTTTAATAAGTCACTTGCACTTGACAGAAGGCCAAGATGAATAAGGAGTATATTGCACTGACACAAACATGCATGCATGTGTAATATGTGCACAAAATTAATCTGTTCTTGATGCGTATAATAACAGGAGTACTGCAGAACTCTGTTTAAGACCTGTTCTTTTAAACTTCCTATATATAATAAATGATTTCCCATCTACACTTAAATATTCTGACGCCTCGACGCATGCTGATCACACATCATTAATTTTGAAGGCAACAGACTTGAAGAACTAGAGGCTCCCTTAACTGAAAAGTTAGTTCATGTTCAAAAATGGTTTAACAGAGAATGGTATAGCAGTAGTAAGCTCACCACTAATAAAACTAAAACAAAATAGGCCATCTTTTATTCTTAGAAAAAAGTAGCAGATTATGACAATTTCTGGTTAAGTCAGGAAAATACCCCATTGGATTAAGTAATCTGCTAAGTATCTAGAAGTTACATTTAAATCTAATATGAATTGGGGTACTCCCAATAGTAATACCTGCAATAAATCCGCATATGGGTGTTGTGTTTTGTTAAGAACACATGAATTCTTTCCTACGTTCATTTTTCACACAGGCTATTTTGCGTTTGTTCCTTTCTACCTATTTGAACTGCTTAGCCAAACACAAAAATATGCAGTGTGTTATAACATCCTCTGCATTGACAGATGACAGTGCGCCTCTCTTTATACCACTTTGGATGTTGGCACTCGGCAGTGTACACAAATGCAAGGTCACCCACAAAATCTTAGTTAAGAACAAACCATTTTTATTAAGTGTATTTACATACCCTACACAAAACATGTGACCCTACATTAACGACTTCAACTTGCCTGCCTTGAAAAATGCTTGTGGTAAGAGATTGTTCAAATTTATTGGAATCCTAATTTGACTTCTATTCTGAATAATGTTAAAGCTAACTTATTTTACTGGCACAAAGGAGCTTCTATTAGATATGAGAACAACTATATGTCTGACTCGCAAAATTCTTGCGTACCTTTTCTAACGTTTTTATGGAAAAATTGTGTGCGCCACATGTTACGTTGCTACAATAAAAAAATGCGCACTTCGTTCCATGGACCACGCTCTGGGGCCCAACAAAGTTTTGCGTACATATACATCAGAACCTCGCCGATAAGTTCCCATTACGTACGTTTTCCCGGTGCCAACATTCGCAACTGAGAACACAGAAAACGATACAATAAAGTTACGCTCATCTTTGACCTTTTCATAAGTTCCCGGAAAACACGATTTTTCGGCACCAACATTCAGTACTTCGCCAAACTGCGATCGTATAATACGTTTGCCGGCCGCAAGATGCCATGTAAACAAAAAATGTGCGAGGCGCGCGCGATGGGGAACAGTATATGGGGGCGAGGCCTTACGGAGTCGCCATCTGTCGGAAGCTTGCGCCTCCCTTGCGTAGTTGAGGGATAACGCGGCGCGTTCCTCATAGGTTTGGCTTACGGCGCCCAATTAAAACACTACGCAGCAGTCCTCCTGAAGATTTCTGTAATAACCTTCAAAACGAGGGAAGTTTTTGACTGTCGATATAATAATCTTGGGCAAACTGAAGGCACAGAATCGTTTACAGACGCTATGTCCTTGCCGAATACGTACAGTGAACGCCACTGCGCGTGGTCGCCGCGATGGAGTCTCCCGGACCGGCTTTTTGCGTGAAAGGTAGGCAAACGCTGAGAGCAAACTATGTGAAATATGTTCTTATAGTGGGCTGTCTGTACATGCAACCGAATGGAGCATAACAGAATGAAGCCTCAATGCAGCGATCGCACGGGTTCGCATGCAAGCGACCGACTGCGCGTTTGCATGCATGTCCGCGCACAATATTTTGCTTTCGCTGGGAGCTCGTTTTCGCACCGTGCCGCGAGCTTTAGGCAGCATAATATGAACGTTTGGCAGTGCACAAGCAACCATGCATTGTTGCGTAGACGATATCAGAGCTGTTCAAAAATAATTTCGTGATGCCGTCGCGGCGATTCAATCTTTCTTTCTTTTCTAGCTTCTAAATTCTTATGTGTTTCAGTATCATTATTTCTCATGTTGCGCCTAAAGCCCCTCCATCCACGCGCCCCCGGCGCTGGTCGGCGGAAACGTGTATGGAGTTGCGTCGCACTGTATGTTTATCGGTCTTCTCAGCGTGCGATTTCCCGCTGCTTCTTTTTCGAAATCCAGCACATTAATTCATAACACAAACATGACCATGTGCCATGCCGTTCTTTTAAATGTGCTTCTTATCGCTTCCTTTCCATTCCAGTGAACTTGCCAGTGTCTAGCATCAACAAAGTTCATAGACCAAATAAAGCGTCAGGTCACCACCGTGCAGCGGTCGCGGGCGAGCGTCTCAGTGCGCGTTTTCTGCTACTCACCGAACATCGCCGTATCAGAAATCTTGCGCGCGTCTGTGCTTGCTGCATACCAAAGTTGTAGCCGATGGCTGTTTGCCGGTTATAAGTTCCGCGAGTGAAGCTTCAAGCACTTGTCCTGCGGCTACGTGTGAACAAGGTTGACACCAGGCTCCGTACGTTGCCTACGTCCGGCACTGCGGCCCAGAGCAGTAGCCTGCCATGCTGCACGCCTCCAAAAGCAGCCACTGCCTATTATTGGCGGCGAGGAGTTACGGAGTCGCCCTCTATCGGAAGCGCCTCGCTGGCGTAGTATGAGGGATCACGTGGCGCGCTCCTCATAGGTTTTGCTGTCAGCGCTCACTGAAAACACCAGGCGCGAGCTCTCCCGGACATTTCTGTAAGTACTTTCGAAACGAGAGAAGTTTCTTACAGTCTAAATAATAATCTTGGGCAAACTGAAAGCACACAATCGTTTACAGCCGCTATCTCGATACGTACACTGAACGCCACTGCGCGCGGTCGCCGCGATGGAGTCTCCCGAACCGGCTTCTTGCGTGAAAGGTAGGTAACCGCTGAGAGCAAACCATGTGAAATATGTTCTTATAGTGTTTGTATAACTAAATGGAGCGTAATAGAACGAAGCCTCAATGCAGCGATCGCGCAGATTCGCAGCGACCGACTGCGCGTCTGCATGCTTGTCCGCGCACTGTTTCGCTTTCTCCGCGCGCGCGTTTTCGTACCGTGCCATGAGCTTTAGGCCGCAGAATATGAGCATTTGACAGTATACAAGCAACCATTGTTGCGTGGGCGCTATCAGAGCTGTTCAAAAATAATTTCATTGTAGAGACTTCGACGCCTACGGGGACTGTGATGTGCCGTCGCGACGATTCAATCTTTCTTTTTCTTCTAAATTCTTTGATCTTTCGATACTATTTCTCGAGTTGCGTCGCACTGTATGTTTATCGGCGTTCTCAGCGTGCAATTTCTCGCTTCTCCTTTTTTGTAATCCAGTGCATTAATTCATAACATAAACATGACCATATGCCATGCTTTCTTTAAATGTGCTTCTTACCGCTGCCTTTCCACTCCACTGAACTTGGCAGTATCTATAGTATCGATAAGTTCATAGACCAAACCGTCATGACATTAGTCGGGCAGCGGACTCGGGCGTGCGTCTCAGTGCGTGTTTTCAGAACATCGCAGACCGGGCGCCGTAGCAGAAATCTTCCTCGCGTCTGTGCTTGCTGCATACCCGAGTTGTAGCCGATGACTGTTTGCCGGTTTTATGTTTTGCGAGCCAAGCTTCACGCAGCTTCTTGTCCTGCGGCTACGTCTGAATAAGGCTGACACCGGCCTCCGTTACGTGCGTCCGGTCCTGCGGCACCGAGCAGTAGCCTACCATGTCGCGCGCCTTCAAAGGCAGCCACTACCTATTGTAGTGCTTTCAAGCGTTGTAAAGGAGGCACTCGAAGCGGGTACATTTCGCCACTAAATGAAAACCGCAGCGTACGAGGGAATTTAAACTCGTTTTCAGCTCGCTTCGGCGCGCCCGAAGCAGCCGACGCGGCCGCTATGTGCACGTGATCCCTCCTAGCACGTCACGCCGACGGTGGCGCCAGCTTTTCCAGTGGTGGAGCTCGAGGCCAATAGTGCTTTCAAATGCTGTCCAGCATGTACCCAAGGCGGGAGAACCTCGCCACTTGATCAGAGCCGCGGCGCAGGTGGGACATTACACTTTCGTTTTCAGTTCGCTTCTACGATTCCGAAGCAGCCGCTTGGATGGATAGATGGATGGATGAATGAGGCTCAACCCTTTGAATTGGGCGGTGGCGGCGCGCGCCACCTAGCCTTGAATGGTACTATATGCATGCACACCTATGTATTTACTCATTTATTTTTGCGTTGATATTATCCAACAATCAGATAGGCTCCGTTTAGTTATTTCTACCTGTTCAAATTCTATTTTACTTTCATTGTGTTTAAAACCCAAGGCTTTGAATAGTTCCCCGTTACATTCAACTGCAGGGTGCACTCTAAGAACAGTTTACACCCTTTGGCTTGCCCCTTCTGCCACACAAAGATAATCGTCATCTGCCTTAATGCGTTTCCTTTTTTTATCGCTGCAAGCCCGGAACTTTCCAGTGACGAACGGCACGCGCGTTATCAGAAGAGGCACTCCAAAGGGTGTAAACTGTTCTATGCTGATAACGCGCGTGCCGTTCGTTACTGAAGTTGCTTACAAGCACGGAGGAAGGAAACTCAGGAGAGGCCCTGACGTCACTCTTTGTGAAGCTAAAGTGAAGCCGGAAGTTGGCGTTGCTCATGGCGTTGCTCCGCCTCTCGGGCCAGCTCTCCTCTCTTGTTTACCTTTCTCGTGAAACCACGCCGCGCTGCGCGCAACCGTGCTGCTCGGACCCGCGCGCTTCGCAGCAATACTAAACAATCGTTAGCACGTTAGCATGATTCCGCCAAAGAAAGCAACATTTCCCGCGATATTCCTTCGTCCGTTGCCACTGCCGTGGCGCGGTACATTGCGTACAGCGTTCATTTCACGAACTTAAGTTCCTCCTGTCCCATCTGGCCACAGCAACATCCGGGCGAGAACGGTCCAGATAACGCAGCGCAACAAAACACGGAGACCAAGGCAAACATGCCAGCACGGCGCCTTTGCACGGTACGAAACGTACGGAGCAACACGTGTGGGCGCACAGAACCAAAACAGAGCGACCATTGTGGCCCGAAAGGCGTGGCCGCTGCGGCAAAGAAATAAAAAAAATCAGCAAAAAGAGGAGAACCTACTACGTCACTTCCTCCACACTTTTCTCCTAGCGCGCGGAGGGGGTAGGGCCTCTCCTCGGTTTCCTTCCTCCATGCTTACAAGCATCAGGTGTTCAGCCTTTTCATCCTTCTCTCGACACGCCCCGCACAACAAGTCTATCTCCTCGTATCTGGCTCGGTACGCTTGCTTTAGTCCGCAGTACGGCTGTCCAGGCCTCAAACAACAATGAGCTTCCCTTAGAGTTATCGTAAATATTTTCTTTGGCTATTTCTTGCTTAAACGTCCTGTATGTCTCTAACGCTGATTTGATTTGCATCTCTGTTTTCCACATACCCCTTTCTGTTTCCTTCACTTTTTTCTTGACGGATGATTGTTTACCTGTCCCCCCACTGGTGCCCAAGTATTTGCCTGATACATTTGCCGTCACAAGCATGTGACGCCCCCTCAGGCATAATCTTCGTTGGCCCGCCAGGCTCAGTAGGAAACATTGGTCACCGCACTGCAATAAACATCGACGAGCACAGCTGCTCGGTCAGTCGGTCGTCGTTCATCACCACCACGGTGCAAGCGGCTATCTAACGGAGGGTGCCTCGAGCCCTCCCTCGTTCACGAACACGGACGGATCGTGACACCCATGGTGACACCGCTGTGTCCACGTGAGCCCTCATGGCACGTCACGCCGACGGTGGCGCCAGCTTTTCCAGTGGTGGAGCTCGCCCCCAATATACCTGGCCGCCGCGGCAGCTTCACTGCAATACTCACCCGCCCGTCTGACGTGAAAACGCCGGCGCGCACTGTTTCTCGTTTCGGTACCAGCAAATCTTCCCCGGGGTCGTCGCAAGCGGCATTCACAGCCATCACCGACAATCCTGTTGCGATAAGCATCTTCGCCTATCTATTTTACAGTGGTTGGTGCCGTCGGAAGCGTAGCGCACGCTTTTAATAGGCGATAACCGAAACGCGCCGCCGTTCCCTGCTGCAGACTGCGATCGTATAAGTTTTCCAGTCGCTAGATCCCATGTGAACAAATAGGCGCGAGGCAAGAGCGATCGTGAATAGTATACAGTGTGTCCCACGTAACTTGAGCCAATCATTTAAAATTGAAAGGCGCGTCGGAAGCAAATTCAACCGAACGCATATTATTCGCACTGCCCCATAGTAACTCGGGCATTTTTTATTGCGATAGCAATTATATGGACACTCCAGGCGCATTTCTGCCGTCGCCGTCGGCGTGAGGTTCCGTATGAGTGAAAGCGTGTGAGGTTAAGCCGGCGAACGCGGTCCGCGGGCGGTCGGCTCCCGTCGGATGACGGTGCAAATGCACGCTGCTGGCCGAGCGCTGCAGACGAGATAAAGAACGCCGTGCCGCTTCCCCGTCGCCAATCACGATACAGCCGACCTTGGTTAGCGAACGCACGCTTGAGAGCAGCACGATACCAATGCGCAAGCGTTACGTCACGTGGATTTTTTTTTTCGTATTTCGCGGGTTTTCTTTTCAACCCGGAAGAAAGGACTGCGTGAGACGTATCGTACAAAAACCAACTCGATCGACAGTTTCTGAAGGTGCTCTACAAATCTGCATATCATGCTTGGGATTCTCAGTCAATAACGAAAAAGTCGGGTAATTAAACTTCATTAATGAGTGAGTTATGGGGAAAACAAAAAATTGCCTGAGTTACGTCAGACGCGCCTTTCATCTTTAAAATCTTGGCTCAAGTTACGTGGGACTACCTGTATACTATCCTCGATCGCGCGTGCCTCGCGCTTTTTTTTTTTTGTTCTCATGGAATCTAGCGGCCGCAGTCTGCAGCAGGAAACGGCGGCGCGTTTCGGTTATCGCCCACTAAAAGCTGCGCTTCCGTTGGCACCACGCGCTGTGAAACAGACAGGCGAAGATGCTTATCGCAACAGGATTGGCGATGATAGCTGTGAATGCCGCGTATGCCGACCATGGGGAAGGTTTGCTTCCGATGCGCCTTTCATTTTTAAAATCTTGGGCCAAGTTACCTGGGACACCCTCTATAGCCGCTCGTCTCACGTGAAAACGACGGCGCGCACAGTTTCTTATTCTGGTGCCAGCAAACCTCCGCACCGGTCGTCGCACCGCCGCCTTCACAGTTGTCACCGCCAAGCCTTTTGTGATAAGCATCTTCGCCTACCCATTTTACAGCGCGAGGTTGTGCTATTGGTAGCGTACTGCACGTTTTCAGTAGGCGATAATCCAAAGGTGCCGCCGTTCCCTGCTGCAGGCGGCGCAATGTGGGCGTCACGGTTCGCTTCGGCGGCATCCGGCGCCGCCCACCAACTCGATTGCTTTTCAGTTTCCCGTCGCCCCCTTAAAAAAAACACCGCGCAATTGGAAAACAACAAAACGCGTCTCGGGCTGCCGGAGCACCACTAGCTCGGCGCACGACGGCGCCTCGTGCCGCAACGATCCGCGCGACGCTTCATATTACGCTGATGTCTACAATAGTTAAGCCCGTTAAATTTTTTAATCACTTCGGATCGTACGTTTTCCCGTTTAATACGCTGCTTCTCGCGTTTTTTTAAGTGCATGAACGAGGTTCTACTGTATTTATCTTTTTTGGCAGAAGTAAAAGAAGGTAACTGAACTGAAAAAAAACTATAAACACGAAAACAAAGTATCCGACATACCAGAGGCTCTTGCGCATGACTTCCTCTTCGAGGGGCGACATCTGGACCGGCAGTAAGGCACGCACCCGTCCCAGGTGGCTGAGCACGCTGATGATGTCAGCCTGACTGCGGTGGCTGATGACGTACGTGTTCTCCAGGGCGTTCATCAACTCCCCGACTGAGCTGTATATGCGCAGTAGCAGGCGGAACATCTGGCGCACCACCTCGCGGTCCTCGATCTCTGACTGCTTTGCCCACTTGACCACCACTTGGACTACCTTGCGGGTGAATATCTCTGCACACAAAGTGTAAACCTCACCATCATTCACAGTGGCGAGACTGTTTAGGCGCACTCTATGAAAAAGGCATCTATAGGTGACCTACAGTTACCTATAACTCTATTCTGCTTCAGCGATTTCCATCCTATTCATGCAAATTTCCTAATCTTATCGCTTATAGTTAAGCTTACCATCTGCAACCCTCCACTGGGTTTCCTTGCCTTAACCACTTTTGGAGCAGAAAATATCGGAATGCACACTTTTCCCATCGTCCCTACCTGGAATCGTGCACGCAGCTCCCGGACAACGGCGCCGCGCCAGCCGGGCCCGCCTCTGCCGTTACACAAGTCTCGACCGGGTCGACAGGACCGATAGAAATGATAACGCGATGCGGACAGAGGGAACGGCAACCACGGCAGCGCGTATTTCGTAAATTGCGAACGCATGTGCGAAGATCGGGGCCAAATAGCCGCCGATAAGCTCGCTGTTGAATACGCGGCGACGAATTTCACGCCGCTTCAACAGCCGCCATCCGCACGCGCTCTCTGGGGACCGAACACAGCTAATATGAGCCATCCGTACGAACATATATGTGACAAGTGTTCCGCGACGCATTGTGGCCCGACGCGTTGTGGCCGCGAATTTTCGTCACGACCACTGTCTCGCTCGGACGTTAAGCCTAATTAGCGCTGCTTCATCGGTTGTTGGTGACAAAATTTGCGGTTTGGTGTCGTATCAACGCCGATCTATTCGCAAAAGCCACCATGTTTCATCTCAGACTCTTTGACAGGCGGCACATCATGCGCCAAGCCTGACAACGAAACTGAGCGGACAGCGCTTGCCCTAAATTTACCGTCGGCGTCATCAGGCGGGGAGCGGCGATTCGCGGGTCACGTGATTCGCGGCTACTATGTCTGTCGCGCAGGATGGCCTTACGATAAACAACCTGCCGGGAAGTTGGGCCAGCTCTTCTGTATTTTGTAGAAAAACTGGAAAGCAAAACTTTTTATACAATAAATAAAAGACCAGCTGCCACAAAACGCAAGTACAATATTCAACTGAAAAGCTCATCGGTATCCAGTACAAATGAATGTCACTAATTCATTAGCTTATGGAAAAAGCGCTTGATTAGGTTACACAGACGTTCTGTTGACAAAATAACCTACTTTCCTGACATAATATTCTAGAATTAATTTGTAATCAGTGCTAGCAAACTAATTTAGTGTTCCCTTTAATAAGAGTGGAGCTTACTGTATACCTTGATTTATATGTACCTAAGCTACGAATAGCTTGCTACATTCCTGTTGTGCAAAGCTAGGAGACTGCCGAACACGTGAAGATTGTTTTCTTGCCCGAAATTTGTAAGCATTAAAATCTGCGAAAAATTGTCTGCTATTCGATATTCCATTCGGTATTCGTCTTTTTATTTTGACTCGATTTAATATTTCATTTGAAGTCTACTATTCGGTATTTGCACATCCCTAAATTAACAGTTGGCAAAGTAACCATGGTGAAAATTTTTACAAATGCTAGGCACTACTAGTAATTTGGTTATTAACTACTGCATCACAACAGACAGGGTGCTTGAGTTTCATGGATAGCTTCGAGTTTTCAACATTATGTTATATTGCCGCAGTGCCATGCATGATTCATGCTTATTATGGATAATGTATGGCTGTAGCCATGCCAATGGCATTGACTTGTCAATGGCTATTGGCCCTACACTTGCTGCACATTGTTTAATTCAAGAAAGTAAATGTTGAAACTGAATTTCCACTTCCCTACTAGGCCTAGCAGTAGTCACTGCCGTTATGAACAAATGAAGGCGTGAGCCATCTTGTGCTTGCTGAAAAGTGAAGTCTCAGTAAAACTGAGAAAACGAAAGCGGCTCACCTTCCGGAAGTATGATGCGCTCCTTCTCCTCTCCGCCAGTCTCCTCCTGCGACTTCACCCAGTTCACAAGGGACGTGAGCTTCTGGCGCAGGGAGCTCTTGCTATCAGCGTCCTCCTCGGTGGCCACCTCATCAACCGTGGAGGCTGCCTTGAGCCGCTGTACCAGGTCCTCGTGCATGGTGCCCAGTGCCTCACGCAGGTTTTCCCCACACGGGCATTGGTCGCTGTTCTCCTCCTCCAAGTTCTTGAAGCCGAGGATGGCACGCATCTGGGTGGATTAGCAGGGCAACATGAAGAGCAAGAGGCAGGTTACAGACATGCCAAACCATCAGACACACAGAAGGGCAAGAGTAAGCCGCAACTAGTTCTGCAGCTTACCTTGCATAAATTGGACGTCGTTCAGTATAATTAAAACCTTTCTCATCTCTTGTACCATGTGCTGCAAATCATCCGCATTGACATGTACTTGTCTGATATGCCAGTTTTCTGCACAGCTAATGTATATTCTATTTAATAGACAAGCATCTTTCGTGCAACAGACAAGCAGCCATGATATGTCGAAGTAATTTCCTGAACATGAATAAGCAAATGCAATATGCCCAAAGTTCACATGTTACAGATTTCTCAAGGGTGCGAAATGTGAAAACTGAAACGGGCCACAATGCACAAAAAAAGTTTACTCCTTGAGATTATGGAGTCTATATTGCTGCAATATTGTTGCGTCACTCTTACGAATTCAGTGGCATATGGCATAGGATGACAAAAAGACCGGAGTGTCGAACATAGCATGAGTTAAAAAAATATGGTTTCAAACATAGCATGCGTGTACGCGTCGCCAAAATGACATAGGAGATGTCGCTCACTCGTTCGTCCGCTCATTCGTTTATTCGCTCGTTCATTCAGGCTGTTCGCTTAGATTGACAATCATCGTCGATGGTTTCTGCATCAATTTTTGTGTGTATAAACCAGATTAACCCCTCGACTCTCACTTATAATGATAAACTGCTAACAGCTGGAAGGCCCATGAAAGAAATGTCCCTATAAACTTACACGAAATGGGGATAATGTGATACGAATCAAATGTGGGTAAAGGTAAAGTGAGTAGTTGAACTAAACGAATTAAAAGGGTACTACAGTACACTTGCTCGAAAGAAACAGCTGGAAATTGTGTCGTGATGCTGTTTGGCGCCGATTTCGGCGCAGTTATCCTTTCATCATTGCGAAGAAAGCAAGGCATAGCTGGAGGAAAGCTATTATTCCTCTTAAAATATGCTTGATGTGAACACTTCAGTGCGCTTCACTTTTTTAACGTTCTAAATTGCCAGCCACTTGCAACAACAGCTGTCTAGAGTTTTATGTCGTTACCGTGGCCTCCGAAGCACGAAACAACGTTGCTTTCAGGTGGCGGCATAATCTAATTCTTTGATTCAGTTACGCTGTGTCTATATGGAGGCGCATCCTACTTTTGAACGTCCCCCACCCCTCGGTAATTGGCCACAAAATGAAATGTCTGAAACATGGCTCTGAAAGCAAATGTTCCTATGCTAACCAAAAACAATGTCATAATAACTTTAGTACAGTAGTGATGTAATAATAATGTAAAATTAGTCACACCCTGTAAGGCTGTAACTTAGACATAAAACATCCTAAGGATGTAAATCAATTTACAGCGTAGACATTTCTGGCTTGTAGCGTGAATATTCAAGTCACGTGTAAGAGTAAGAGCACTCGACTCTATAGTTAGTGACACAAAGTGCTAAACAAAGTTCAGTCATGTAAGCTAAACATCTTGATAGCGTTGCATATTTCGTCGACCTCATGATCCGTCGCGGTAGCTCAGTTGCTATCACAAATAAATTTGCGCTGCTGAGCTACAGCTCGCGGGCTCAATTCCGAAAGGGTGCCAAAATGAAAAAAAAATACAAACTCTCGAGCACTTAGGCTTAAGTGCAGGCACGTTAAAGAAGCCCATGTGGTAAAAAAAAAATAATCAGGAGTCCCCCACTCTACGGTGTGCCTCATAATCAGATCGCGGTTCAGATCAAACTCTACAATATTTATTGTTCTTTATTTGGTCGGTCCAATTAGTTATGAAGTAAACAGACCTCCCACGGGCCATGACATCGTACCGATTGCTGCTCATACCCTTGCCTACCGCGCAGATGCTGGTTCTGGAAGGCGCGAGCGATTCGTCTGGAGCTTTTTATGCGTTGCATATTGCAATCACTCAGTTCAGCCCTTGGGCGCGGCCGGGCAGCCACCATTGAGGGTATGAGCCATTGTTCATTGCTGCGCGTCTCATATGTGGGTCTATTCTCTTTTAAGTTTGCTATGTTTGTTATTAAGTTGCTTCTATTTTTATGCGTTGCATATTGCAATCACTCAGTTCAGCCCTTGGACGCGGCCGGGCAGCCACCATTGACCTTTTGCGCAACCACGTGACGTGACGTCACGACAGCCGGAGGAAAAGCTGGGCCCCAACTCGCGCAATATGCAACGCATTCTTGGCTTAACCAAGCTAAGCCTGGTTATTTTTTATCGTCATACTTGGAAAAGTGCTTAGGCTGGAAATTATTGCGGCCCTGAATGGACTTTGCCCGAAATGCGCTCGCACCGTCAGCGGCGGCCGCAAGGATTTGGCAAGTAGGGGCGCCGGATCCGCCAGAGACTCGCCTGCTCTGAGACTGAAAGGCGGCCTAGTTGGTTTGACTTCATTTTGGAAAGTTTTTGCGCACACTGAAGGAAGACAAGAAGAAAAGGACACAAAGACTGCGCTGGTCTTATCGGTCCTTTTCTTGTTGTATTCGTTCTGTGTGCGCAAACTTTTCGCAATGAATCTCCCCTGCACGCCTTGCCTGCAGAGTGCGAGGCGCTCCCTTCTCCCATAATGCTCTGCGCCTAACCACCACCAGCGGTGTGGCCGTCGCTGAGAGTGCACTTGACTTTCTGGAAAGGTGAACTAAAATGGTTTGATTTGACAGCAAAAAGCACTTTTTTTTGTGTGCCCATGCGCTTACGCGCACGCTAGCGACGTCAAAACTAGTTTTGTCTCCAGACATGAGCCTTTTCTATAGCACCCCCAATGAAAAATTGGGGCTTATTAAATCCTACGTGTCGGGCCCAGTACAGATGTAAGCGGAACGCAGCTTTATAGATATCAATGACAGGGAATGGGGGTCTCACACGGACCTTATTTTCCTGGTGTAATTGACAGACGGAGGCAATAAAAGGGGAGAGTGTGTAAGTAGATTTTATAGGGCTGGTGGTGCAGACGCTGAAGACATGTGGGCATGAAAGCAGATGCACCTTAGCATAGGTAAGTTAAGTGTCTTACTTTTATTTCATTAATGAACATCCTTTCTTCTTTTTCGATGTTTAACTGCTATCGAGAGACAAAACATTAACTGGTTCACATCAACGGCGCATTAGCAGATTTCGCACCGCTACGCTAAATCAACCTGATGACGCCACCGGTGCCTATAGTGGCGCACGAGAGAGGCCAGGCAAACCATTAAGAAAAAAAGCAGACGCAGTTTCGCCCAAAAGGCGAAGCATCGATTGTGATAACAAATTAGTAGACAGCTATAGGAAATAAGGATAGTAGCTATATCAGCCGCATAAACTTGTAAACATTCGCTTACTAATGAACTATAGCATGGTGTCACGCGCAGAAGCAAACAGGAACATGTCTCGTTCGATCACCGCGCACACTCGCTAACCAGACGCGGCAGTGGGAAAGCGCAGCAGCAGTAGCGAGCAAATTTACCTTCGTGCTGTCTCTCGCTTCAACGCGAACTAAGCGGCGAGAACAGAGCACACACGAAGCGACTAGCGCTCAGTGCACCTGGACTCTACACTCATCGCAGATCGCTTTGAAGATAGGGCCAGGGCGGTCGTACCATACTCAGCCGCCACCGGAGTAGGACGCCCCCCCCCCCCCCTCCTTCTCTCTCCTCTCGCCGGTGCCTTGCGCGCGACGGAGGACGGCGCGCTTAGGGCACATTCACACCGGCGACTTGAGGAGGTCGCGCGACCACTTGCGACTCGCAATCAAAAAGCGACCGAAGGCGACTGATGTTCACACCGGCAAGCCCGGCTGAGCGCGACCCGCAAGTCGCAATCCCGGAGATTATCGTTCTCAGCGAGAACTCTCGGAATCTACGCGGAATTTGAATGTGACGCCGGAGGAGGCCGGATGTAGACACACGAAAGATCACTTCCGGTGCGCTGCTGATTGGTTTATCAGTTTTGCGACCACGGTCGCGCGACTGAAAAATCGCGCAGAGAGCGACTCGCCCAAAATGGTCGCTTTTCGAGGAAGGCGACCGTTTGCGACCATTTGCGACTGGTCGCAAAGCGACCAACTTGGTCGCGCGACCTCCTCAAGTCGCCGGTGTGAATGTGCCCTTAATCCCCGCTTGCCTCCCTGACGCGTGCGAGATCGAGCCATCATCGTCAACTCACACTCACACGCGTTCACTCGCACACACAGCGTACGGCGCGCGTTGACGATGTTATCGCCCTTGAACTTTATACGGAAATCATGGCGACGCCGACGGCAGAAATGCGTCTGGAGTGTTCATATAATTGCTACTGCAATAACAAATTAGCTACAGAAAAAGGTTCAGGTGAATAAACACCGAAAAATTTATCGCAAGGCATAGCTCCCTCTCGGTGTTTCATCCCAGAACGGCGTGCCGTGTATACTGTTCTGCACACAACTCATCAGTGCACGTAGACATCCTTTTCTTTTCTTGCTCTGAGGAAAATATGTCTATAGAAAACAATCCTGGTTATAAACTACGTGTAGACACGCATAGGTCTACGTCAATACCGCCAAGCGTGCTTTCCCCCCCCCCCCCACCCCCCCAAAAAAGGAAAGCATACGCACGCATAGCACATATGCGAGACGCAAACGCAAATGTATTACACGACATGCGGTTAAAAAGCCTTCACGCGCATCACTAACGAGGCGTATTTCATTCATACACAAGAGTTCTACTAACAACGCTTATTTATGGCGCACGACGCCCGCCATCTGCGCGTCACACACCGAGTCCTAAAATGAACGTCACCTGATGGTGAATATGTGAGAGACGAATGCAGCCCTAGTAACTGCCTTTCTGACACTTAAACATTTATTTCCAAGGAATGTGATGTCCGTTTCCAGGCGCGATTTGAAATAACGCGAGAATAAAACGCAAAAAGACGTAGTCAGGTCGACAAAATAAGGTCGGATATACCAGACTCAATCAAAAGTTATTATATTTTGCTTAGGGCTCACTCGAACTCACTCACCAGAATTTCACTCAGCCGGCTCAATAGGACTCAGACCCACCAAAACTCTATTCAGTCGATCGGGCTCACCCGGACTCCCTCCCGATGAATCATACTCAAGCAGTTCTACTTGCCCTACAGACGCTCACAAACTCATGCTTTCTCGTGAATTGAACATATCAAACATTCAAAGACCGCACGAAACTATAGTTATTACACATGCAGAAGGGCCTACAAACGGTAAACATTTAGGATAAAGTATGCAGAAGGCTTGCATGCATACAAGAGTCTATTTCCTGAGCTTCACACTGTTTTCCAAGATACAAATAATTATGACGCGCGATCTTATACAGTGCCAGAAAATATTGCGCCTAAGGACAAAATTTGCTAAAGAGATCTTTTAAAAATGTGAAAATTTTTATTTGTATGTTCGTTCGTGCATGCATGCGAGCGGTGGTGCGCGCGCGTGCGTTTTTTGACCGCTCAGGATAAAATTCGGTCTTTTTGCCTTCGCGCTTTATGAAAGCCTGCCTCATAAACAAAAATGGACGCATCTAAAATTGGTGCAGAAAGAAAACATAACTTTACGTAATGCCACGTCCTGACTACGATTCACGGCAGCACAGCAGTAAGTTGGGCTCGCAGTTTTGCTTTTGTAAGTTGTGGAACATGGTCGCCCTACAGGGGTTCGGAATTTCGCAACGTCTTGTTTGTCCACAAAATCAACAGCAGTTTTGTCTACGACACTACTTGCCCTACGTGCGGAGTTCCAGCAGCTACACTACTGTCATCCACATTTGCTGTCAATCGTGCTGAACGTCGACACCAAACACTGAGGAAGGAATAGAACTAGGGAGAGAGCGTCACTCGACCATCCTGAAGCTGATTCATAAATATAGAAATCGAGGGCTCATAGGAATAGCCCTCACCATGTGATGCATTTCTATCATTCATCACCACGTGATGCATCACACGCACCATGTGATGCGCGGGCTGTACGCGAGAAAGCAGACCGGAGAGCGCGTAACCAGGGTCAGTTGTGACGAGGGTATACCACTAGGGGGAACAGCATACCGAACAGTGCCTTGAAAAGGCCCAGCAACCGTGGAGGGACCGCGTGACGACTGTTGGCGAGAAGCGGCCGGGCGGCGTCAGATGCTGGCTTGTTGTCGTGCTGCCTCCTAGCTGCTGAGCACGAGGTCGCGGGATCGAATCCCAGCCACGGCGGCCGCGTTTCGATGGGGGCGAAATGCGAAAACACTCGTGTACTTAGATTTAGGTGCACGTTAAGGAACCCCAGGTGGTAGAAATTTCCGGAGTCCTCCACTACGGCGTGCCTCATAATCAGAAAGTGGTTTTGGCACGTAAAACCCTATAATTTGATAGCTTAAATTTTTTTTAATGCGAAAGCGTCAAACGGACTATTAAGCGAAAGAGCCGGCGGCTTCTGCGGCAGCGAAATGTCCCACTGCTTGCAACGCCACAAGCGTGCCTCGCGCGCTCTTGATGTTGGCTCGCGCTTGCTGGCTCGGGGCTCTGCGGAGCAGAGCGGGAGAAAGGGAACACCTATGCCTCGGTATTGCGTGAGGGGAGAGGGCATCGCCGCGACGCCACGTCACCCTCGCTCTGGGAAGCCGGTGTTATCCACGCGTTCCTTCTGCGCGCAAGCTTTCGCCTGTGTTCCAACTGCGCCTCGGTAAGGCCAAATCAGAACGCGACAAGAGTCTCAACGCGCTCGCTTAATCACGAGGAGTTTATGACTCGAAGGACCGCCCAGCGGCGTTCAATTGGACATTAATGTTTTCGTACTCACAGCTCCTAAGTGCCTATATGTCCTCGGAAAAATTCTTCTTTTACTGTTCTCCAATGCATCAAAGTATCAGCGCGAAAGCTACATCGCCGGCGTTTTAATAGATCTACGGTTCACGAAAGCATTGCTGAACTTCTACCTCACTTTTTCGTTTCCGTAGGCTGCGCAGCACACTGAACTTTTGGATAATCCGGTCGCTCCGCAGTGCACGCAAATGGAGTACCACTCCATTGCCACAAGCGTTGAGGCACAGCACGGCCAGCAAACAAGCACTGCCATTACGTCTAGCCGTGAGTCGCGCTGAACGCTAGCCATCGCCGCTCGCGCATGAAAACAAGGTCGCCGACAAAACAGGGGAGGGATCGGGCGAGCACAGTCGACCATACTTACCGAACTCGAGAAACGCGACAGGGCCGATCTTGCTCGCTTCTCGTAATACCGCACCCCAGAGCGCCGTAGCGTCTATCTTTAGCGTCTGCCTGTAGCCTTGTCTGACTTTGGCCGCAAAAGTGAAAGGACAAGCTTACAAAGCATAATCTACTCGCTCCTGCCCGGATGTATCGCGCTTCCCAGCGAGTCTTCTCCCACTATCCTTCCAAACCTGCCTCCAGCGTTTCTCGGAGGCGCAATTAGTAGGAAAACGGGAAGCAGAGGGGATACACGGAAAAAGGGAGGGGGTGGGGGTTCGAAGCGCGGCGCCTTGGGTCTCGACTTAGCGGCGCCAGCTTGCGTTGCCGGAGCTGCGATAAGGACGACGGGCGTAAAATTGGTTGAGCGCGTGAGGAGAGAAAAGCAGGGTCGCGGTGCCGGTGCGTTGCGGAGCCGGACGGCGAAGCGAACGACGGCCGCGCGTTCCCATGCTGGATTCTAAATGCGTAATCTTTTCTAAGCTTGCCTAACGAGAAAACAGTCCCCACGTGTTTCCCGTAAGACGACCCGCTTTCGAGATAGCTTCCGCGGCAGCGAGCGGATTCACCATATAGTGCAGCCTCTCGCTTCAACGCCAGCGAAGCGGAGAGAATACGGAGCTCTTAGCCCGCGCCTCCCTCTGCCACTTTCGCAGATCGCTTTCAAGATACGGGCCCGCGCGTCTCTCTTCAACGTAAAGTAAGCGGCGAAAACACAGTGCGGGAAGGTATCAGCAGCCGGCACTCTTTGTCGGCATCGCAGATCCCTTTCAAGGTGCGGCCCAAGCGGCGGTGCCATACGAAGCCGCCACCCGAGGACGTTTGGTCAATGGTTCGACCCGGATGGATTAGGCGCTAAAGAGCGATAACTGCTTATATTGATCGGAACGTCATCAGCGCATTTGGCGCAGGCGTCCGCACCCGTTCGTGTCGCCGCAGCGCTGTCTTTGTACTGGCCTGATCAAGTTTTATAACATTGATAGTGACGCCGGGCTGCGTGGAGATGAGCAAGTGACACAATGCGTACGCATACTTGGACAACTCCCGGAGGAGTTTCTACGTGAGTTATTTGGTTTTCTTTTACAGCGAAGCTGTTAGTGGGGAGACTTCTGTGTATATAGTTTTCCGTGTCAACACAATCATCCCGAACCATTCATCCTGAACAACGCAGGCCCTCTGCGTGGCGCAGACACATTAGTGAAATAACTGCATTTCTGAAAGTAAAATGGGCCAGAAAATTCTTTAAGTACGACTTACTGAAAACCTATAGACATGTAGACATGATAGCATCGGATTTTAATTCGAATATAAACCAGAAAACATAGTTCTGCTACGGGGAAACTCAAACACAAAGCCCTTTTCCGGTTGACGTTTGCTGTCTGTCTAAACGTAGGAGCGGCGTGGCCTGCTCGGCACCTTGGAACACAATTAGAAAAAGAATCACAAAGCTCGCCTTCGTGCGTAGCACTTGCCGCCAGCGTTTCCAGGAAAACATTACGGTTACATAATCTGCAGTTGACGGGAAGCGTCAGAAGCAGTCAGGTATCTTTGACTGCTATCGCGTTCTCCTCTTAAAGGCGAAGCTAAAGCGTCCTTCCACATGCAAGTGTGTGTGCGTGCCTTTCGTCAAGGCGAGCACCGATTAAGCCAATAAATGTGTCTGTACCTTCGTTCAAAATTTTGTGTTACATCTGCGTCGCGTGCTAAAAGCTACGTTGGTCGTCCACCTTCACAGAGCGGAATGGTTCGTGATTTTTTTTTTTTTGTGCACTCGAGAGATATACGTTGCTCACCGCATGCAGACAGTTGCCGCGGGACATCGTCGCCGAGCTCTGTTTCCACTTCTGGAGAGGCACTACTCTGAGCTACTGTCATTTCTGTCAGAGGAGTTGTTCTTTCTTGGGGAAGAGGAGTTCCTTAGACAGTGGTCATGCCATTTCCTGTCGGTGGCTTAATTTTCGACCAGCCAGGCCATCAAAAGTATTCACTGAACAAACATGTATGTAGGTGCCCGTGATTGCTGTGTGTACGTGTTCTCGTATACATGACCATTTTCGTATATGCACACCTCATAGCATCGCTACAAAACTATGTAAATTGTCCCTGTCACATAGTTTTTGTACATAACTATTGTGTACACGTTATATAATGAACATCATTTTATGCATGTGACAATTAGTTTATGCGTGACTGAGCGTTTCGGTGGGTCTATGTGGTTATATATTAGTGAGTGAGCACTCGGACACTTCTTTGAAAACGTGGCGTGTATACAATGCTTCGTCATTTGTATGTGTTATCGTCCTGGTGGAATAGTGCCGTAATTGTGGCTCCGTGCTCGTATCGTCTCTTGTTGAAAAAATTTTTTTCTAAACACACCATCTCTCTGCTGCAGACACCGCGATTTTCTGTATGTTTTTTAGGTCGGCAAAATAAACAAAACTCACTCAGGCTCACGCACTGAGTCGACTAATAAGGAAGTTTGCAGATTGCCGACCTATGGCCTTAGCATATGCATAACTATGTATGTATGTATGTATGTATGTATGTATGTATGTATGTATGTATGTATGTATGTATGTATGTATGTATGTATGTATGTATGTATGTATGTATGTATGTATGTATGTATGTATGTATGTATGTATGTATGTATGTATGTATGTATGTATGTATGTATGTATGTATGTATGTATGTATGTATGTATGTATGTATGTATGTACGTACGTACGTACGTACGTACGTACGTACGTACGTACGTACGTACGTACGTATGTATGTATGTATGTATGTATGTATGTATGTATGTATGTATGTATGTATGTATGTATGTATGTATGTATGTATGTATGTATGATCAGCTGTAATAAAGCGATAAGCAATGTGACATGTCGTTTCTCTGCTGTTCAACGGTCAGCGCTCAAGATAAGACAGAGAGGTTTAGAGTATTGATTAAAAAAATAAAAGTAGAGAAATCTATGATGCCAAGGTGGTTACAGCCATAGGTGACTGTACAATATAGTGATCACGGTTTTATTGAAGTAAGATCAAATAGAGATAGACAAAATGCTAGACTGCAATAGGTGTGTATATAAAACCCCATTAGCTCAAGCAGGCTAGGTGACCATTTGTCGAAGCCCCATTTCGAAGGCAATGCGAGCAAAAATCATCATCACCATGATAATCATGATCGCGTGAATGCAGATACTGACTGAACTATAATATTTTTCTAATTTTTCTTGGATAATCTGTCTGGCAGCTCTGCTGTATCGCTCCAATCTGTCGCACTATACACAATAGCCGATGACGATTCTGTCATCATACCGTGTTGGTGAAGCAGCGCACTGACCAGGACAAGGCGGAGACGCACAATACACGACACTCTTGTGTGTCTCCGCCTCATCCTGGTCAAGGCGCTGCTTCACCAACGTGGTACGATTATTAATCGCCAGCTCGCCCATCTTTCCACATTACTGGACGATTCCGTGCTAGCGGGAATCGCGCTCTCACCTGCTCCTTGGGCGTGCAGCGGAACTCCCGGGTCTTCTTGGCAGCTACGGATGAGGGCAGGTCCGACTGCTTGATCTCGATGTACCGTCTCAGTTGGTCCTGGAAAATGAAGCCCAGGCGCAAATTACGAAAGCTGATAGCGGCAAAGGCGGGCTCTGACTCAACGAATGAGGGGCGTCTCAACTCAAATTTTACTACATGCGCCTCTTTTTGATTCAACAATGGGAGTGAACATACTAAAATTCCCCTAAAACAGGTTCTCATAACAGAGCCTGCTCTATGTCGGGTGCTTGAATTCGCTGCCAGAAGAGCTGCGAATGATCTGAGCTATGGAGGAGAAGGAGGAGGAGGAAAAAGGAAGGAAGGAAAGGTAGGGAGGTCAACCAGACGCATGTCCGATTTGCTGCCCTACACAGGGGAAAAGGTTTAAGGGATATTATATAGTGCCTAAATATATTTTTCTCATATTCTTTGATTCTTTTGGCTGCCCCCTCTTCTTGTCCTGTAATCCATAACCCTTTGCACTCTGGCGGCCGCCATTTAGGCGTCACTCATTCTAGCTACAAATTGCTTCCTTAGGCACTTTAATACAAAAAAAATATATTACTACTGCTATACAATAAAAACGCTAGAACTCCTGCTCAAACTCCTATGAAATCCGCCATATGAAATATCTCGCAGGAAATTTTAGCATTTCAGTATGTCGAAGAATTAAGCATGTTGGAGAGGGTCGACGGCGGACCTGCCACATATCTGTGACATACGTTGCACGTGCAAAACCGCAGTCGTACACCGCGTAAATGCTTTAGAAAGGCACACACAAATTATTTTTGGAGGCTAACAAAATGGTCTTAAATTCGTGCTCTTGATTTAGCCGGGTGGCCCAAAAACACGACCAAAAACATATGGGCACAAATTTTAGCAGCCAATCTTTTTTTTCTTTTTTGAGCGTATGCACCGACTCACCGACTGCAGGTTTCCGACGTAGTCGTCGGAGAAGCAAACGATGGCCTCCACTCGGTGTCTGAGCTGCAGGTCGCACAGGTGGTGCAAGATGAGGCACACCTGCAGTTTGACGCCCTCGGCGATCTGCATGTCAATGAGGCCCAGTGGGACGCCCCCATTTCCGCCTCCGCCGCCGTCACTTCCGGTCACCGCGGCTGGAGCACCGATCCCCGCTGCATACGAATATTGTTGTCAGCTCACTTAATTATGTGCACACGGGATACATGTGCCACAGTGCCACGAATCTCCCGAGTGCTCTCATTTAAGGAAGCCTCTTTATATGTGACGGGCGCCAGCGCAGTCACAACTTCATAATTTCTTTATATCATTCCACCTGATGCTCTACCATTTATTACCTCAATTATAACCAACGAGGGCAAATTGGCTCGGATGCGTTCCTTCCTGTCAGATTGCTGATGTAGTTGTGAGAACAGTGAGAGTAATATCAAAGAAACAAGAAAAATAATAATGAGACAGAACGCACTGTAAGATCGAACACACTAATTCACCGAGAAGCAGTGACGCACAAAGAGGAAAACAGTGCCCTGCATTGCTAAGCAACAAACATGAATTATAGTTTTACGCAACCTGCACCCGGCGTGCAAATTTCCCTTCCTTCCTATCTCCTCCTTCCACTCTGTTTCTCTTTTTATCCCCCTTAACCCATCCCCTTGTGCAGTGTAGCCAACCGGAACTACCTCTGGTTAACCTTTCTGCCTTTCTCTGCATTATTTTCTCTCTCTCTCTCTCATTTCGATTTTTAGGTGAGGCGGAATGATGCACGCTCCCAAAGAATCAAAATTTAAATGTGCGGTGCACCAGCTACCTGCAGTTTAGCTGCGTCGGGCACCCGTAAGTGAAGCTCGCGATTCGTGTAGGTGGGAATGCGTGTTTCACAACTGGTCTGGGGAAATGATGCTTTCATCACAAGTCACTCACGCCTGCTTCGAAGAATGCTTAAGTGACGATTAAACACACTTCAGAGTTTTCGGTATTAAATAAAAAAAATCAACGCTGCCCAAGCTGAATAAATTTCTGGTGGCTTCCAAATGGAAAATATGGAGAAAGCTTTAGTTATCCTTGACTGAAGGTAAAGTTTAGAACGTTGCGGCATTTAAAAGTTTGGAGGTGTTGCACGGATATAGCTCAACAATACGTTCCCCATTACAAAGGGACTACTTGACAGGTCACATCTCGACAGGTCAGAATATGGGGGCGCTGTGAAGGTCACGTAAAGCAGAAGCAAGATATCGTGCCGAGATAAAATCCCGCTGTAATATGTGTGACAAATACTGATTGCAACTATTAGAACCAGCTTAGTATTCTCAAAATACAAGCTCGAATGAGCTTTGTTGAGACTTGATACTGCTGCCGCAGCTTTCGGGAAAGACCATTCGGAGATAGCACGAGTGTAGGATGAAGAAAACCCTAAATGTAACGTAGACAAACAAAATAAGTTATGTTACTAACCTTTACCAGGCTGGAAGGTGCCAGGGTCGAGGAGGTATAGGAGCCACTGTAAATCGTCGTCGTTCATCAGTCCAACCAGCAGCAGCTTGTCAGCGAGCTTGAGCAGGGGCCTACATTGAAGTAATTTGGTATGTTGTGGCCGTCAAATGCTTAATAATCATGTATCTTTGTTCTGCGGCTTGTCGAGACACCAAAGGGTATGACCTTTTAAGGAAACAAGAGCAGCTTGTGTCTCATACCCCCCCCCCCCCCCCCCCCCCCCCGCTATTTAGCGGGAGAGCCGTGTGGACCATCTATTTCTGCAGTACCTAACTAGGAACGCGAGCTGTTCGCTGAAATCCTTGGTCAGCAGCCCCGCCCATTTATACGTTGCGCAAAATAATCTGGCAAGACTATATGGGGTTCTACTGTTGGAACGCAACATTAGCGGGTTTGGCTCTGGCCGCGAAAGCTTTAGTCAGATTTGTGTGGTGTGCCAGAATACCAGCAATAACAACAAAAACCGCAAAGCTGTGGTTCAAATTAATCAGGAGCTTCCTTGGAGCAACATCTGAAGGGGCAACCCAATAGCTCGGCTCTAAGGTTTTTCTCTTTAAATACTGCACATTTAAGAGAAAATTGAACAGCGAGTCGCCTGTTTTTTCTCTCTCTCAGGTCAGCTACATATACAGGTGCTAGAAGCATGCGTGTGGCGTGCTAAATGAAACCACATAAAGCCTGAAGGCTCAGGTTGCTTAGTACGCACTACAAAAAACTGTGTAGGGGCTTAGGAGACGCACATACACACACAGAGTGAATTATTATTCAAACTAAATTAAACTCTGTTTGAATTGCAATGCAGTTTCGCACTTATACGTGAGGCAATTGATTTGCAATCCCCATAATTCAGCCCTTAGCTATCCGAGTATGTTAAGAGATTGTTTTTACGCTTGAGTATATATCGTGCAACGGCGCACTTAAGCTGCCCAGTATTACAGCGATATATCTACGAAGGACGCGAGGGTGTTACTGGCGTTTTGAGTTGTTGCATGGGTGGCCAGACCCTGCCTACTGAAGTTTATAGGCCAACAGGTCTTCGCACTTGCATTCTTGGTGAGGCCAACTTAAGCGTGTCGAGAGCCACTCACACGAACAGGTTCTCGTTGCTACCGCCGATGGGGTCACGGTTGGGGCGACTGTCCTTCTTCACAGCGTCGGCCAGTGCTTCAATGACGAACTGCTTGAGGGTGTCGACGGGGAAGTAAGGAGTGCTGAGGTCTGCGATTGACTCCACTTTCTCCCTGCGTATGCAGCAATTCAAGATCAAGGCCCTATTCTTTAACGTAATACGGGGGAAATATTTCGTTAAACGCTAAACGACATGGAACACATTGCCGACGAATTATATGCGTAGCGTACTTACTCACTGATTTTTCATTTGGACTACACTAGCATTTTGTACTGGACAGGGGAAAAGGAACACGCGGAGACAAAACTGAAGTGCGCACAAAAGATTTATTTTGGAGAAGCCACGTACGTTCACACACGATCCTTCTAACATTCTGTCTAAATAAATATATTTCTGTTTTGTCATTACACAAGGGTAAGGGGCAACAGCAAAGTAAAATATTTTTTCTTTCTCTCGGAATCAAGAAAGACTGCGCTTTGGACATCTGTAGCCCCTTTTCACCGGGATATATACTTTCTCCTATTTGCCCGAGCGTCGAGCGCCTGCGTCAGTTGCGAGAGACACATCTGGGCACTATCGCTTCTCGAAATAGTACTAAAGTACTATGTAGGAAAACGGTGTGTCCCTATAGCCTAGCTGCACTATGTACACGGCAGCGCATAAACATCCGGGAATAAGTTCTCTTTGCGTGCGTTTTCTGAGCTGAAACAGCGCAAAATAACTGGACGTGAGAAAGAGACGGACGACGTCCAGTTGTTTAGCGCTGTTTCCGTTCCAGTCATGAACCAACCAGCCCCAAATGCGCATGCTTCTTCTTTCGTCTTTCGCGGCGTCGAGCGAGCTTGTTGTGGCTCTCCGGATTTCGGGATCTTTGACAGGTAACAAATGACACTGAAACTGTTAATGGAAAGGCGCCTGCTCTTTACCGTCGGCGCCTATATCGCGGTTGACCCGCACAGCACCTACGATGCTTACGGGGAGAGTAATGATCGAGTCATGTGATGAGTGGTCAGTGCATACGCCTGTCACGCAATTTGGCTTTACGATATAACCCTGTTGCCGTAAAGATGGGAATGCACTTCTGTTTTTTGGAGAAAAAAACTGCACAGCAAAACTTTCTATGCAATAAAACATTGCCTTAAAACACAGGCCCACGAAGAGGCTTATTGCCATTCTGTACAACTTAACGTCACTAATTCTTTAGCTTCAGTTCAAAAAAAAAAAAATCCCTTAATTTTATTGAGCAGTCTATTGAGTTCATATTGACATTCTATTGAGTTCATAAAAAATAATTTCCAGACTTTGATATACTAGAACTGAGCTGTAATCAGTGCCGGCATATTAATTTGGAGTTCGCTTTAATAAGAGTAGATGGTACTGTTTACTGTGATTTCAATGTACCATGTTACTGATAGCTTGCTACATTCTCGTTATGCAATGCTACGAGACTCCTGAGCATGTGCCGCACCGTGTTTCCCAGTCAAAAGTTTGCAAGCACTAATTTTTGTAATACATTGCTAATATTGGATATTTAAATTGATGTTTTTTATGCTTGATTCGATTCGATATTTGATTCAACATAAAATAATCGGTATCCGAACGCCCCTGCTTACACGTGGAGTCGAGTACAATATGCGCTAAGTGCTTACTACTGCAAAACAAGTTCTCATCACACTCGTTTGATCTTTGTCTGCGCTGGATGTTCCATGGCTTGCGCGTTATTCGGAACAAGGAAATGCAAACTGACATTCGCGACCAACGCATTCTTCTGAGTTTAGCGCGAACTCAGCGGCATCATGTGTTCTTGCTGCTGAAGTAAGGTGAGTGCGAATACGGTACGTATGACACACTTGATAGATACACATGATGAAGGCGAGCTAGCACATGTAGTTCGCTATCGCTGCGTTCACTTCAACCCGTGCCACCTTGCGAACGAGAAGTAGGTGTGTTCGCTCCTTACCTCGTCTCTGAGAAAGACATCTCTGGCCGTATGGAGACGCACTCCAGGGTGCAGAAAGAATGCGCCGTGCATGAGTCTTCGTACAACCCTCGGATGTCGGGACCAAGGGGCACGATGAACTCGTTTTGCGTCAAGCTCCTGCAAAGCGGTAAAGCAGTCTAGATGCTTCCGAGTACGACGTAGGTGCCTTCGGGTTCAATGTTCATTCGAGGCCGCTTCCTTAAGGGACCCTTCCACAAGTGTGGCCATTGAAAACAAGCAGTGACGCGGCATAGAGCGCTCGCGGTTACGTTGCAATTTAGGCGAGTTTTAGAAATAAAACATTCAATCGTCCTTGCGTATCCAAAGCCCACGATCTGCTTGCGTGCCTTTGCACTTCTTTCGTGCTCTTTTGTACACCATTTCTTACGTTCCTTTGTATGACCGGTGGTTTGTGTTCCTTATAACTCTGGTGTGCTAAACCTAAAACGTGCTATTATTGCGAGTTGCTGAAAGTCCGCACAAAATCCCACGTGCCCTTCCCGGAGGAGCCGCATGCCTTTTCCACCAGCAGAGATGGCGTCACAGGCATAGCGCTACCACGTCACAGACATATAGTCAACGGACAGCAGCAGCACAGACAACTCGGCGATTCCCGTGAAACTCGGAACGCTCAAAACGACCATCGGTTTTGACAAAGGAGACAGATGCAATAACATAAACACCACATGAGGCCTGAATTCCGGTATAGAAAGCAGGAGAGTTGTGTGCCGATGGGTGCAGGTAGACGCAATGAGAGGAGAGCTTACGCTGTAGGAATGTGAGCTACCTCCTTGCACTATGGCATCGCAACATTTCATTCGCTTCTATCCCGGCTATTACAAAAACATATTTAATAATTATTGTCGTAGAAGGCTCCCTGAATGTCTCTTTAGAATTTCTAATGTGTAAAGAAAATTTTTGTTGGGGCCTAGCAAGAAGAGGCACCTCTTGTACAGCGTAAAACTAAAGGATGGAAGCGCACAACTGTCAGACGGCGGATGTAGTGACATCGAGCGTCCGTGGTGGTGATTATTGTAGCGAAAATTATTTGACCGTCTAGATCGATCTACACCTTGGCTGGACCTGTCTTTATACTGGTAGTTCGATGAGAAGAACAGCGACCATGCAGAGTCCCTCTTCAGAAGCATGTTAGATCTTCAGCAAGAGCAGCCTTTTCAGCAAGTCGCTGGCATGATCACCGAACAATACGTGAGAGTATGGGAACTGATGAAAACGTCGATTTATGCACATGTTTCACTTTACACGCGACTTCCAGTTTCTAAGAGGTACTGTGCTGCATGGTGTCAAAGTCCTGACCGAAGGAATGACTGACTAATGCGATGCGATGAATGAGTTTGCAAACGAGGACAGCAGCTCATCCATACCAGTGAAAAGCGCGTCGATCTGGCCTTTACGCCGTACTTGTGCAAAGTTTCACACATTTTTAAAATAATGTAACCCATTTATATCGCCAACTGTTTCGAGGAATTGATGCTAAAGCAAGCTTACAGCAGATGAGTGTACCTACCTGGCGTATGCGTGGAACTCAAGGTGTAGAGAGATAAGAAGGTCGGTGAAGCCCGTTCTCAGTGGTCCCGAAAGATACTCGCTCTGTATGGCGTACATGAGCTGCTTTTCGTCCACGTGCGAGCAAATCATGTGCGCTGCTCTGTGGTTGCCCTGGAAACACAGCGCCCCGTACAGAGAGAGGGTGTGCGCGTGGAAGCTGCAAGCGGGAGAAAGACAGCAAAAATGAACATAATGAGAGAAACCTGTAGTATAGTACAACCTGTAGCACATTCACAGCCACAGATGCAGCCTCAATGACCCAAAAAATTTTCCTCTCGCTTTCGTCTCAAACCCGTTTACTGCCATTTTACACCCGCCGCGGTGGCTTATAGAGGCTGTAGTGTTGCGGTGCTAAGCACGAATTCGCAGCATCAAATCCCGACCGCGGCGGCCACATTTTGATTTGAGACGAAATGCAAAAACTCCTGTGTCCCGTGCATTGGGGGCACGTAAAAGATCCCCTTGTGCTCAAGTTTAATCCGGAGTCCTCCACTACGGCATGCCTCATAATCAAGTTGTGGTTCTGACACGGAGAATCCTAGAATTCCATTCAATTGAATTTAAAACGTTGAGAGTTCGGTCATCCGAAGTGCCAGGACACCCGACGTTCTCTCTTGTAGGCACAAGTATAGAATTCGAGCGCAGTTTCTACTGCCGCGGCCTGAAGCTTACGGGCACGGCAGGGAACGCGGAAATGCAACTGCGTTGTGCTGTTTTACGCTGCGGCAGCGTGACAACGTAAGACATGCGAAAGTGTAATTGCCGGCCAAGCAGTCTAGGTCAACCCCCTCTTTTGCACTCCCTCATGGAATATCGCCAAGGATCACAGCTGCTGATGAATGTTTATTTGAGTCTCCTCCTTAGAACGTCATTTCCTCTCCCTTCCCCCTAAGATGTTAACTACTAGAGGGGAGGTCAAATTCATATGTGATAAAATAAACATTTTTGCCCCCACCCCCATCTATTCTTTTGCATATTAAAGGGCACGACACGTAAAGAAACAGAAACACATGCAAGCTATAATCTCTTTTTTTTTCAATTTCATCGCTTTGTCTCCACCGATAATATTGAGATCTGTTTTAAACATCTCGAAGTGTAGGTAACGAAGCGATTATACAGCTGGTGCTAGCAACAAGCTAATTCGACGTGGCCCCACTCCATTTTTTTTTTTATTTCTCGCCCTCAACGGGGGACAACGCGTACTTGAGCAGGCGCTCGTTCTCGATGAGCTCGAGGACGTCGATGCAGCGGTGCTCCTCGGGTATGTGGAGGGCCAGCATGGAGAGCGGGTCTTCGCACAGCATACTCCATCCGCGCACCTCGGACAGCCGCAGGGCGTGCGGGCGAAGGTTCACGTTGGGCACGCGGGCCCACACATACGGCTGCAGGCATTGGACCTGCAGATCGCGGAGGAGGCCCGGTTGGGTCGCGTAAAAAGACAGCGAGGGAGCAAACTATATATAATCAGCCAGAAATACTATATATATATATATATATATATATATATATATATATATATATATATATATATATATATATAACTTGAGTGGTGCTGCAAGGTAAACAGAACAAGTGTTTAATTTCAACAGTTTCCACCGGTGGACCGATCTTCATCAGGGTTTACAAGAAAATGCCACTTCGGCGCTGATAGTGAAGACACCAGACCGGGTGCCCGGTCGTTCTCAGATATATCAAACTGAAAAGGACAGTTGTGACAACCACTGGCGTTTTTTTTTCAAACAGCATTTGGCACGCAAACTACAGCAGAAGAAACTAAAAGAAATGGTCATGTAAGATTAAGATGGCACACAAGCGTCGTTCTTAAGGTATAGGGCGGATGGAAATTTTGTTGTTTCAGTACGTGAACGAAATCAAGCCGTAAAAGATCTTTGGATAAGGGTATTCACAAAAAGAAACTAAAATACACAGAATAAATTTGGCAAAAAATAAAAGAACGCGCCCTGATAGAAGCCTTTAGTAAGACATTTAACTTTTCATGATTTCCGCTGCCAGTGAGTGCCAGTGAGGGGAACGGTCTGTAGATAAGGTGCATCCCTGCACAAACATGGTACTGACGAGGCAGAGCTTAGCGCTCGAGACACAGCCGAGTTCTTCACGCTGTCTTTTCTTTTGATATCCCGCGACTACCTTGAGCAAGTATAACTTCAACTTTAGAACTATATGGGGCGCCTGCTGTACTCTCTGCGCATGCGCGGCTAACCTTGAGCCTGGGAGGCAGCTGCGGCGTCAGGTGCTTGCTCGTCGTGTGCAAGAGGGCGGCCGACAGCGGCAGCGTGGTGGGCGTACGGCCCAGCTCGAACTGCAGCACCTCTTTGCTGGTCGCCTCGAAGAACACCGCCGGGAACAGCTTGGTGCCCGGCTCCATCTGCGGCACGATGCGCAGGACGCACAGGTCGCGTTTACTGCGGTGCGCAGTGCAAAGATTCGCGTGGAGTCTGAGATAGAACTACGCCCCCGCCTATACAACAAACTGCTTGCGGGAAATGCGAAGTCTCATTTGAATTTGGGCACACCAATCTGTAATTCTTAAAGACTTTACAGCATTAAAAAAAAAAAAATAGATGCATCCTGTGACAGACAGCGCGATCGCGCCTCGTGAGGTTGATCGTGCGTTTAACAGGGTTTAACTTCTCAGAGCATCACATGGGTCATGGGAAACTGTTGCGGAAGGCTATGAATCAATATCGAAAAATTACGGTTCCTTAAAGCGTTCTCGCGGTTGCCTCCAATGAGATGAGCCCAGCAATCAAGCCCTCGGTCCTCGTGCTCAGTTGCTGGCAGAATTGCGTAACCGCTGAGTCACCCTGGCTGATTGCGCCTGATGAAGTTTATGGCGTGAATAGGACGATGTTACTTAAGCGGCAAATTGCAATATTCACTGAATGAATAGTCACACCACAGGTCGGTAAAATGAACTGAATTAAGTGAGGTTAACTCATAAAATATATATTTCGCCTAATGCCCCCCTCACAAAAACTCACTTACCAAAATTCGACTAAGCCAGGTTAAATCAAGCTCATGCTCACAACCCTACGACCTGCTCGAACTCAGATTCACGGACAAGTCTGAGTCTGAGTGAATCGACTCAAGAGTGAGTTTGCCAACCTATAGAACTAGCAAACGCCGTTCAGGTACCGTTCTCGACTATTCTCTTTGCAGGGTTCATGCCAAAACTGTGCAGTTGGACTACAATCCAGTCATACCAATTCAATTGAAAACACCGTAGCTAGAGTACCAGTTTTGGCGCACAAATCCACAAGATGTCATAAAAAAATTCAATAATCTTTTAATTAGTGCACATCCAAGAAGCCTCCCCCATGAACAGCTGAAGAAAATATCCGCTTGTAACGCTAATGTAATGTAACGTTGTAGTAATGATTAACAAACTGACAGTACCAGAACTGCGAGTCACTAATCTAAGTCTTTATTGGGCGAACTTGTGCGCACTAGGTACACTATGTATACGTTTCTCAGGAATTGAAAAGCGCACGTACATGGGTAAGCCTGTATTCTGGAAAACAACTCCTTAGTATTTAGAAGCTCATATTAGCTGACGTTTAGCAGAAAATTGAGAAAACTATTCTTTTAGTTACCAATATCATGATAAGGTGTCGATAAGGCACATTTCTCCCGTAAAGTAAAAGAAATGTTGAAGTTATCACCACTTGGATATTAATTAGGCGTTTCATCTAAAACGTGACCAACCTGCACAACTATCGTCCGCGACCACTGAACAGAAGGCTGTGTATATAGGGCATGCATGAAGATAATGCTTCATCAATTTGGAAAAAAAAAGAAACTAAAGGTGATATATGGATGGACTTACCTTGAAGCGCTGCCTAGTCATGTGGCCATCAGCGCTGAACGTGATCATACCAGTGGCCACGTCAATGTGGCAACCCACGTACATGCCCTGAGAGAAGGCGAAGAACGGATGTAGGTATCAGAATAAGGAAGTCACTGTGTCCTTAGAATCTGATTCGGCATGTGACAACACAGAGAAGCACTACTTACAAGCAAGACTACGGGTTAGACTACAGATCAGACCAAGCTACAAATCAGGAAGCGATAAGAAGAGAACAGATTAAGAACCGTGGCGGACTAGGCAAAGGGAGCTTCTCTAAAGAAAAAGAAAGAGAGAGAAAAAGAGAGAGAAAAAGAGCAGCACTCCGATTGCGTACCTGATTGGCAGAACGGCCTGCCGTGTCGCCCTGGCTAATCTCAGCGGCCAATTGCCCCGCACACACCATGTAGCAGTTCTGGCGTTCTAAGCTGCAAGAAGAGAAGGCCGCGTCACGTGAGAGATCGCATGAATGGAGCAAACAGAAGTCCTCCTACTATTTTGGGTATGCTAGTTACAGTCTCGAATACTTCGAGATTTCGAGAAGCATTATGAGAAGTACGAAGTTGCAGCACAGAAAGGCTACTTCAAGGTTGAAGTATTCAATCTCAGGTCTCTTTAAGCGGTGAGTGGAGTACGTAGGCGGAACATGGCGGTGACAGCGTAATAGATGCGACAAAAGCATGCCCCATGCTCCATCAACGTGATTCGAAATTGCCTTCATCGTTGAACTTTTGTACGACAATGCAACGTTTCATTAGATTCGATTGCATGAACTCGACAAGAGCGGGTCGAGTCGGAGGTTGAGATTACGGGCCCAACCCCACCGCGTTTATATTCATCTTGCCAAGGTCATTTGGTGGGTCAACCAACCCATTGCAGGCGGGTTGAGTGAACGCACATCGACGATCACTCAGTTCGACCCGCTAGCGTTTACTTGAATCAGACAACCAGAAGCCTGCACGACAAGCCGACTCGGTTTGACTTTATCGGGTTCATGTAAATGTATAGCTATATTAACTACGTGGCACTATGCGTGTCGGGTAATCGGAAGTCTAAAACCCGCCAAGTGTGACAGAGAAAGAGAGGAGGCTTGCGCAGTGTGCATTGCCATCAGTTCCATAACCTTCTCAATCTTCTGGAGTCGAGCCCATCTCGTTATTAACCTATAATTGGCTAACGAGACACACAGCTTTCCCTACATGACACGGAGTCACTGATGCTGCGCATAAACGCTGTCTTGAAAATCAAGCATTCTTTTACAAGTTGCTCGGATTTGCACATATTTGCGAAGGATTCCTTTTTTTTTTACTTACACGTGGTGGACGAGACCATCCTCGCTGAGCCCGTGGAAAGCGACCTTTCGCACCTTGGAATTTCCGAAGGTGCGGTCGTAGAACTTGTACGCTGTCGTGACCCAGCCGACGTACACGTGGTTCGGGTCCTGGCCGGGGAACACCCGGAGGCCGAAGAAGTACTCGTCCACCAGCTCCAGCACCGACGTGTCCAGGTGGTCACCGCTCTCGTCGGTGGCCAGGGGTGGCGGGCCAGGCGTTATGGAGGGCCGGCGGAAGCTTCCGCTGCGGGGCAGGGTGGAAGTGCCGCCTCCGGTTCCACTTCCGGAACTCGTCGGCGAAGACAACGAGGTGGGTCTTTCGGGCACAGGTGGGCACAGGAGTTGGTTGCTGGGAGCTGCGAACGGGTTTGCCGGTATTTGCAAAGAATAAAATTGGACTACTTGAACGGCTCTGTGATGCAGGACAGCACAAGTTTATAGAGACTACAACCCACGCAGTTAAAGTCACGGTTATAGAAGATCACGGCTTTCGATCCTGCCTTATCGTCTCCTAATTGTTCTAAACAAGTTTCAACTAGCGGATGAAAATGTACGTGGTTTGTCAAATGATGGTTATACTGCAAATGCTGCGTTGAATGTTCTATGTATTGCTTTTAACGGACTTCGAATTGATAAGTCCCTTATATTGCATATGTTGGGGAAAGCGCTATGTTAGCATTGCTGTATTGTTGCCTTCTGTTGCTTTTGTTTTACCGGGCAATGGGGCTAGTCAAGTTCTGCCGTAACGCAGCTTTTATCCCACTTATGTTACATTTTGGTTTGTACCAGAGCAGCGAAATAAAATCAGTTCAAACGATATCAAATGTCAGAAATGAATGAAAAATAAACGTTACAGATTTGATTTGTGGGTAACGTGGAATGAAACATGGCATATTTGTTCATCTCTAAAACAACGTTAAAGAAAAGGCCGTACAGAACTACGCGGCAAACATTTCTTTAAACGCTTGATTACATGTACCGATCAAGAATGGCAAAACAATAGCGAAGAGAATGGCAGATCATGAGAAGTTTTATCCAGGAGTCAACGTTTCGAAATGTAATCGCCACAACAAAGACAGCTCCTTGACTACGTCATGAAGACTGATCGAAACGTTGAGTGCTGGATCAGGCTTCTTTTTTTTGTCTGGCCATTCTTGATCCCTGCTTGTAATCAAGCGTTTAAAGAAGGGGACAGAGTCTGCGTCACGACGAACACACGTCCCTTCTTCGAAACGTGGGCTCCTGGATGAGGCTTCTCTTGCTCGGCCATTGTTGAATTACTCGTCCCCATTTTCCCCTTCAATTTTGGATCAATATATGCAGTGTCGTTCATTACAAAGATCGGGTCAAGTGGGTAGCTTGTAGATGGAAACAAAATGGGTCGTGGCCGTCATCCATTTCCACACTCACCTGGCGACAGTCTATGGACGGATGGAGGTCGCACTGTGAGCAGTGGTGGGGACATGCTCTGTTGCTGACCCCCCTTCGAGGACGGGGGCGCTTGTCCCGAGGAAGGGGTTGTGGTGGCGGTGGCATCCTCCTTCTCCTCCTTCTTGCGGAAGAAGCGGAAAGGCGACTTGCCACGACGCTTGGTCTTGCCTGCGTGGTCGCGAGGAGAGGACGAGAACAGCATTGAAAACAACGAGCTTGCTTCGACAGAGGTGCTTACTGCACCTCAACTCTCATGCTCTGAACTCTCATGTCTGAACTCTCATGCTCGAAGTAAAGTTGCAGCATCTGCAGGCTCCAACATACAGCCTCCACGCATATCTCCTTGAAAAGGTAGAAGCTTGGGCGAGTTTGTGATTCAACATCGACATGTTTGCGCAGCGCAAAAGACGAGGACTGAAGGAAGAACATCACAAAGGCGCTGAGGCTTCTCTTGTTGTGCGCCTTTGTTGTGTTATTCCATCAGTTCTCGTCTTTGACGCCGTGCAAACATGTCTTCTTGAAGCTGATACAGAAAAAAGAGCGAAAGTGTAAGGGTTTTAGCCTGAATAGACTTGTAATGCGGGCTTGTTGGGGCGACGTCGTAAAATCATCCTAGTAGCCCGCACAACAAAACTCGGTCGCCAGTAAGACGCGACCATTTCTCCTTTTAGCTCAGTATTTCTCTCCCGCTCCGACTTGTATATTTCATATAGCTGCTCCTTCCTTCTGGTATGCACGAAACAATACTATTCCGATTTTATTTAATTCTGCCATGATATGAAACGACGAAACTGCAGATAGTGCAACCACTCATGACATATCGACCAACATAAAGATAACGCTGGAACTGACCAACAGCTCCTGTATACATCATTTGATGAAGCAATTTGCGAAAGATGTCACATTTTGTAGAATGCACCTGAAAGTTAAATTCCAGCAATGCAGAGAGAAGGGAAAGCTTACTCTCAGGTTCGGGTGTGACCGCTTTGGTTCGCTGACCGGCCTTGGGCTTCTGGCCTAGCCGGTTGAGCGCCTCCTCGCTCGAAGCTGCCCGCATCCGCTTGGGGTCCGGACGGGATCCGTCAGGAACCTGCGCATGCGTAGAGAGAGCGAGTGAGGAATGGGCTCTAAAGTGCCTGACAGTAGCCTCCTCCGGCGCTTTGTTCTGGTTGCAGCATTCTCATATGGCCGCCTGTCAGTGATTGTCGGGGGAACAGAGCGCGCACGCACACATACGTCATATGCAAGTACGCGCTAACTTATTCTCTAAGAAAGCTATAGGTGCCGTTTCTGCTTTTATAGGGAGTGTTGATTGCCTGCTTTATTATTCTGATTAGCAAACTTAGCCTACTTCCCTTCCTTTGGCGCGTGCTGTCTGCTATCAAGCGCCGAAACATTACTCTCGCTCGCGAAAAACAACAACGGAGAAACATGTCCGACTGATAAAAGTGAGACCGCGCACTCCTCTAGCTGACAATAAGAATTAAAATTCTCCAAAGTTCTTTAAAAAAAACCAAACGAAATAGTATCCGATGAAAAATAAAACTAAATTTTAGTGACTGTAATTCAGTCTTGTATGAAAAAAAAAGTTCGGATAATTCATCCATTTTAGGTAGAGATCTTTCTTTCTTTATTGCGTGTACTTTGGGTCATATAAGTACGCCACTGTATACGCCAGTCGTTAACAAATGAGCGGAATGTTCATCACACCCCCTTTGTTCGCGCACGTGGTACACACGGCACCCAGTATATTTAAGCATTGTGTGCAGCTGTTCGTACGTCAGTCATACGTTGTTCTGAGAACCCCGATTATGTTTAACTCAACAAGGGGCATCAGCAAGGCCTGCAAGAAAGTCCTGTACTTTGCTCTGGTCTGAGTGTTGTCCGGTTCCTTCAGGACGAATCGACTGCGAAAAGTCTGGATCTCTGCGAGGGTGCCAATAACGCGTCCGGCACGATGGCTCACCTGCAAGGTGGTGGCAGCATCGAACGACTGCGTCTTGGTGAGGGTGCCGGTGGTACCGCGGGGGCTGAGCATGGAGCGGCGCCGCTGCTGGGGCGTCGGTGGCCGGTGTTCCACGGGCATCGGCTCCTCGGTGTCGCCGCCTTCGTCCGAGTAGCCGCGCTGCAGGTCTGCGATTGACGTGCGCACCTCGCTAATTGTGTGCTTCCGTTCTCTAGACAGGTCACTCTGTCGCTCGAGCTTAATAAGGGCAGCTACGCTTTAAACATCCTCCCTACAACCACCACAAGTAAAGCAAAACCAAAACCAAATGCGGTTTGCGTCGAAATCAGCCAAATGGAAGCAGGTTCACGAAAGCTTGCATGTAGCTACAGGTCCCCTGAGTTGGGCAGCAGAAAGTAAATTGGCTGGTAAATGATCCAGCGCATTGGGAACGCGACTGCAGTAATATTTTGGGAGTAGCGTGTAGAAACCAGTGGTAATACTTGAAAACGCGTGCGTGTTGAACGCTATCATAGATGCCTGGTTTATTCTGCGCAACTCAGCATGTCCCCAATCATTGCTTTTAAACCTTAGCTTTTGTATTTGCTTGTAATTTGCTTCTACTTATTTACGTATATAGCGCCCCCTCCCCCGCCAGCAATGTCTCCTGACCTTGGGGCAAGTCAAATAAACTTCACTTTAACTTGGACATTTGAAGATCATTATGACATTTGAAGGGCTGATCAAAGATATGCAGCGGAATGATGGCATAAGCGAAAATAGCTACGGTTGACAGTAACACGCCAGCGACTACAATTCGTGCAACTTAATTCAGAGTGTGAGAGGGACTGATTCTCACCCTTGACGTCGGACATACTGAATCCGCTGCGAAGCATGTGGTGCTCCAAGTTGGCTAAGAAGAAGAAACAGACACACGTGAGTTACCACAATTCAAAACAAATGTATAGTTTCTTCGGCGAAAAGCAAGAAAAAGCATTTTGATGGGGTGTTAGAGATTATACCACTAAATTTATTCTATCTCTGACCTCAGAAATCCCAGTTGGGCTGTTGATAAGGATGTCAATGCTGCGTTTTTTACTGTTATTCGATGTTCCCAGAGAAACATAAGTATCACTCTCGTTCATTTAAATGTGCCTTGCAGACCATATCTTTCATACAAAGCTTATCCTTCTGCAGAATATAAGTTCTCATTTAAATGTCGAATATGAAAAAAAGGAGTCCCGGAGTTCTTCATTCTAGTAGGTCTTGTTGATGCCAACTCGTGCTAAAGTAAGCAACTGCAACATTCAAAAGGAGTACAGAAGTGCGCATTCAAACGATATGCTCTCATGCTCGAACAATTAAGTTGCAAGAAAAGGCAATCGCGACGCTCCAAAACGCGATCGCAAAGGAATTGACAAACGGTGGCGCCACAGTTCGCCTTGTTTAGTTTGACCAATTGTGAACCTCTAATACCTAACCGGGTTTTAAATATTTCCGCATTTTCTTTTTCTTTTGCTCAGGGCTGTAGTGTTTCGAGACTGGTTGAATGAAGGTGTTTCTATAGATCAACTTTATCACTGCTACCGGGTATACCCTTATTAAATGCATGCGGGTTAGTCCCTGTTGTGAAGCTTGCCAATTCGCCAATGTGCGAAGCATCGTGCAACGGAGCAGACACCACGGCTCGAGGGAAATGAGGAACGGGCGCATACATTGTGGGTTACCTGGATGCCGTACGCTGGACTTTTCGGCTTGCGCCCGCCGCTGTCGGCGGCGCACTTCTTCCCAGCGGTGCTCTTTTTCCAGCTCCCTGCAAACACGAGCTGGTCATTTACGCTGGAGCCCAATTGATAACCGAAAGACGTCGAGGTCAAAACGCACTCAACTTACTCGATCAGGTTCTCGTTGCAAGAAACCGGCAAACTGAGTCTCAGAAACTCGTAGTTGACCTTCTCCACAGACTCGAACAACTTGTGCGTGATCTTCAGAGCGGGGGGACATTCTCCTCTGCATTGAAAAACAATACATGATGTTTGTCGGTATCGTCTAAAGTGTTCGCTTGGCCAACTTGTGTGCACAGCCGCTTATACATGTCGGGACAGTGATTTCATTTTTTTGTGTCCTGCCTTTTTTTATTGTTCGTTTTTTCGCGGTCCCCAGTCAAGTTATTCTAGATAAAGATTTTCTTTCTAATTCAGCAACGCAAGTATCCAATAGGTATTTTGTTTCACCTTTCTGAATGGTAAGAAAAGCCGGTCTTGCACGCAACAGGTCTGAAAAATCTGAATGTTGATCTGTAGCGGCTCATTTGGCACATATATTGGGTACTTCAAATAGTAGGAGTGACACACGACTTCAGATAGCAGCCGGACCTGATAATGAAAATCAGGTCCCAGCCCGCTTACTTTGATAAACGATTTTAATAAACAATGATTAAAAAACATATTTCTATTATAAACCTTAAGGAGTCACGACAAGATAAACCTTAAGGAGTCACGACAAGAGGCCTTCACGAAAGTGGCAGTTCAACCGAAAATAACCACTCGCGAACAGTAATTGTACAATCAAGAGTGTAGACCTTAGCCGCTTAGCATTATAGAATATTCTTCCGTAGAACATTGCGAAGAACTTGAACTGCACCGTAATTGAACACTGATCATATGGTAAGTTGCCGTTGCTGTGCATACTGTTTAGGAAATCGTAATAACAAAAATGGTAAAGCTTGTTATTTCTGTTGCATCATTACTGTTGTTCTATGAAGTAAGATATCCTTGCTGTGGAAGGTGTAGTGCTTGGAAGAAAACATTCGCAGCGCCAACTCGAACTGCATAGCCAAAATTAATCTAGGCCGGAATTATGTAACATTTCAATGGACCGTTTTCACGGCGATCCCATGGGCGCCGCCATGCTTCATCCCGTGGTGACGCGTCCATTGCTTGCCTCGGCTGCCTCAATATCCTCCGTGTTTACAATGTATGTGCATGACGCCCGGTGAGGCTCAGCGAACCTCTGTTTCGGTATATATCGCAGACGGTGACTGGGTGGACGACATAAAGCTTCGGCCACCACTTAAGAGGATACGTTAGGGCTTTCGGAGCTCATGACGCCTTGTGAAAACCGCGTGAACAGCGCAAACGGTGCTCGTGCTAAAAGCGATGCTAGAAATGTAATTCAAGCTGTCCAAGCCTTTTCGCCTGTGCAATAAATCAGTATCGGGGTATTTTTCTCTTCGTTCATTATTTGGCAAACACTTTGAAGTAGTGGCTTGTCAAGTTTATGACTTGGTGAAGTTCCTCGGTGCGGTCGCTGTCAGACTATTTACTTTCCGTCTAATCGCTCAGAGTGGTCAGAGTGGTGCTCTGCCCACATAACCACCGGTATCGGGAAGCCGCGAACAGTGGTTGATAAATAATTAACCTCGTGAAAGAAGTATACTTGCATATTACACGGCTCTGTTTGCCCAACTCATCAGCACTGTTAACACTCGTCAGTATTCTTCATATTCCGTCCTATTCGAAGGTAACTGCCAGCATGGTAACCAGTTTACGCTACTACATTTTTGATTGCCTTTTTTATCGAACTGTACACTACGTAGACCAAGCAATGTCAACGAGCCTGCGGACGGCAACAGTGTGTGCGACTCACCCAGCCGGTATTCTGTTAACTTCGACGTTTGGCGAGAAAGCATCGTCCACGTTGACGAACATGGGTTCATCCTTGTTGTACCAGAAAGTCATGTTCCGGTTCATGTTGCTGTTGGGAATAGGCAACAAGGAAAATCAGAAATGAAAGCCCGCACAGTTAGGGCACAAATTGAGGAATAGATCGGAGGAATTTGAGTATTTCTTCATCAACATTTTGAATAGCATCTTTTTACATGAAATGAGGGAACAATAATCGGCATGCAGTGTAGCATGCAACGCCTGACTATTGTAGTTTACTGACTTCTATGCGATTGAGGACCGGCTGTCACTTCCCAAATTTTAGTATAGAACAACGAGATGCCCGAAGAGGAAACCTGCAGCCACCTTCTGCCTTTCCACATAGAACACACCAAATAAAGTCAGATTTTTTGGGGGCTTTTTGCTTATCCAGGTTATGATAAGAAAATGTACCATACACGTGTGTGATGACAGTTAAGGAAACAAAAGATGTGCTTTACTGCCTGCAGTGTTCTTTATGCGTGCTCTTTACTTTCCGTATTACTACTGGTTCCTTTAGACTTCTAATTTTGATAAGTGACAATGTTACAGCTGCCTTTGGTGTTTTGCACATATTTGAGAACTTGTACCATCAGTTCTTTTAGAGTATAACAAAGAACGCCTTATTTTATCACGGAACGGAGCTCTAAGCGGCGAACAAATAGATTTAGTGATGACTTTGGAAAGAATGCTAAAGTGTTTACGTTGGTGGCAAAGGCGCCAATGACACAGAAACTCCCCAACGACGCGGGTGTTGTCAGAGTGAGTTGTTGTCAGCAAGTACGAGGATCATCAGAGGCACTAAAATTGGTTCTTCGTTTTCGGGGAGTGAGGAAGAGGGCGGTTTTCTGCCCTTCTCGATGACACAGAGCTGATCTCAATGGTTCATGTCATAGTATATCGTATACGGTGACGCTGGTGTATTCTTGTTTTTGTCCTGTTTATAGCGCTGCTTGCTTCCAAAGTACGTACCAACTAGTTCCCCTATAATAGAGGTATTGGAGAGGGACATCCGCATAAAGTAATTACAAAATTTAGGACTAAGGTTTAGCTTTTTCTTTCAGTACGGACACCTTCGTACTTGTCTAGAACGTTGCGCCGACAAGGACAGCGTAGTTTTGGTACTGTTCTCCCGAGGCCGCTGTGATGAGGCTGCTTTTGTTTGAGAACATGTTGCCAGAATGGCGTGCGCGTGGTGCGCTAATGACGGCAGTTGTGACAGGCAGACATAAATGCAAAACTCGGAGAAACTAGATGACTTACAGTCCCTCGATGCACAGTGTACCGCGCAAAGGCCAGAAAAGTGAACGGACACATAGTGCTAATTTTATGTGTATTGTCATTGCTTAGAGGTGGACTTCTACTTGTCCGTCGACAGTTTTTTGCTCATGTCTTGGACAACATTCGACGTGCAAAGCAATGTCGTTCTGAAACGCGCGTTAGGTAGAACGTACAGCACATCGCAATATAATGCCACGTGATTACATTTCGGGGGAGGAAAATTGGGATGCACGGCGAGTTTGAGCATTTCTTATTTTAATAATTTGCGCAGAAAGATTCGACAATGATTGTCACTGTAGGCGAATAGCCAAACAGTTCAAGAAAGGTACGCGCCTTTTAAAGAAAAGAATAGAGCAGATGACGGCATCCATTTGTTGTAGTGAGGATGTTTAGGTTACGTTTGTTGTTTCATTGCATTATTTCATGGAAAGCAGAACCGTTACCCAGCAGGTCTGTAGGGGTAGTAAAAGTGGACAGCAAGGGCGTTTTAATATGCTGACATTCAGCAACAAACGCGAAAGAGTAAATGAAATCTATAATCTTTAAAGAACGATAATAAAGAGAGCGACCCTTACACGCAGAAAGGCTGGTACCCCTCCTGCAAGCCGCACGTGGTGAAGAACCGGAGCAGGTTGACGTCATGACCGAAGACCAGCTTCGCCTTCTGGCCTATGCCAAATGTGCATGCGGGTACGTAGGATGCTGCGGGGAAATAATATTTTGTTTTAAACTTGCGAATTACGATTGTTTATCACACGTTATTGCATGTGACAATGATGCGGTGTTGTAGAATGTTCGCAGCCGAGATTGGACGGCAAGGCCTGCAGTATATAGTGTCCTTAGTGTATGCCAGATTAACGTGCCGTAATGTCAAGTTCGTACTGAAAATAAATGCATCTGAAGCCTGCTCACTATTTAGATGCGACGCTGATCTACCATGCAAAGCATGTATGCTGACATTGATAAAGGGTGGGACAAGGGCCAATTTAGCCAGGTAAAACATTTCTATGCTTGCGTAAGTTTGCAACAGTTAGTGTGAAATACAGACAAATATTTACGTAAATTAATTTCTCCGAATATTTACTTTAACATTAGTGCATATAGTGGAAACTGCGCTGTGCAGAACATCAGCATAAAGACGTCACGCACCACCATCGCCGCAAGGAATGTCCGAGAAGGCAGCTTCACCGCCGAGGTTGTCAAGTAGTAATTCTCCATTCAAAGAGTAGCCTGCATGGAAGGTCACAGCGAGACGTAATTTAAGAAAGGGCGGAGACACACAGGAACCACTATCTGTATGAACACTCCAGATACCTTGTAAACGATAGCCTATCACTTAAATCAGTTAATTACAGTCGCTGATTTGCAACTCATCTATCAAAAGAAAATATGTTTCATTATGGTGAATAAAATGGCATAGGTTGTACCATAAGCTTAAAGTTTATGAGAGAAAATAACGTCAACTAATGCCAATTCACTTACTGATGGTGCGGTCATGTAGGTCGAGCATGCATCCAATGACGTCACCAATCATCCATTGCTTGCCATAAGACTCCGTTCCCCCGCCATGGGATTTGATGGCCTGTGGGCCAGAAAGCAGTGCTGAAAAAGTCTATCCTGGTCCACAGTTTGAAAATCATGTTCTATGATTAAGAAATATTTAATTGACTTGAGACGAAGAGGCACCCGACATTCAAGTACGTTAAATGACTGTGCGCTATTTAAACGCTAAAGAAGTATGGTAACTACAGTTATTGGTAATGGCTTGCAATACCCATGCAAGCTCAACAAGGAATGCCGCCACACTGCCCGCTATGGACGATGCGGTCTACGCATGTGCCAGTTTATACCTCACATAGATTACAATGCAAAGCCAATACTCCCAGCAGCTATTATACAAATAGCAGCGGGTTATATCTCCACCGGAATACTCGAATACAACACTATCTTCACTGATGGTTTGTGAGTGCTTCAAAGTTCATCTTGCGGATTGTTTATGTCCTCCCCAGGAAAGATACCTTACCGGCGTGAAAGAACATCATCGACATGCGCCGAGCTTTGTACAGTCAAATAAGCAATCAGATACCCGTCATCGCACGTTCTGCGACATTGGATCATCTTTACGGAATCGAAGACAGCCTTTCAAAGTCTGCACTCCAGAAAAATCAACTGGAGCTACCAGTTGGCTAATATTGGCATAGAACTGTAGCGGCGCGGCGATGGAGCTGCGCACCACCCCCGCAGCCATAAACAACGCCGCGGGGCGTCCCGCGGGCCTCCCGTAAGCGGACCTTCGCGAGTGTTGGACACCAGGCACACGGACACATGATCCGACTCACTGTGCCGAACGTCGTGCGCGAGCTCCCTTTTCTTATTACTTTGTTTACTGCTTTCCTTTCGCACTAGGTCCGCGCACCGCACTTCTCAATGCTCTTTTCCCCTCTTTTCTCCTCTCGCTCTCTAAAGCCCTCGCCACTTCCGGCGCGCTGCGCGCGCCCGCTCAATTCTCTCTTTTGACAGAATAAACTAGACCTTGTTACCGAAAAGACGTGTGTCCGTCTCGTTTACCACGGCTCTACAAAGTGGTGACCCGTAGTTTTCTTCGCGGCACTGCCGAAGTTTTTGTGGAGCCATGCACAGCAACGAGATGCAACCAGACACTGAACCTACGGGCACGACCGAGCAACAAGACGTCTCCGCGGTTTCCATCCGACTCCCACCATACTGGGACCGCAACCCTGCAGTTTGGTTTCTGCAAGCGGAATCGCAATTTATTCTCTCTGGCGTTCGCACGGAACAACGCAAGTACCACCTAGTTGTTTCGGCACTGTCGCCTACTGCTGCAGAAGAAGTTGCCGACCTGCTTTCTGGACCACCTCCCGCCACTCCATACAGCGATCTTAAGGCTGCACTTCTCGAGCGCACAACAACATCGCAGCGAGCCCGCATGCAACAGTTGCTCTCCGCAGAGGACTTGGGAGACCGTCGGCCAAGCCAGCTCCTTCGCCGTATGCGACAGCTCATGAGCGGCAACACAACAGTAAACGATGACCGCCTCCTTCGGGAACTGTTCATGCAGCGCCTTCCAGTAAACGTTCAGATGATACTCGCTACAGCCACGGTAATGGACCTCAACAGCCTGGCCAGCCTGGCGGACAAAGTCATGGAGGTGGTGACACCAGCGGTGTGCAACGTAACACCATCAAGCACCACTGCGAGTTCAGTGCCGCAAACATCATCCTCCGCCGCTTCTCCCATCGACGTGCTCTGCAATCGCCTTGAACAATTAGTTTGTGCTGCGGAGCGTCATCGCACTTCACCCCGTCATGGAAGGTACCGCAGCTCGAGTAGATCACGGCGTCCAAGAGAAGAACGCGCCCGGTCTCAAACGCCACCACGGGTATGCTTTTATCACCGCCGCTTCGGGCAGGAGGCGCGCCACTGCCTCCGTCCTTGTGCATGGCAGGGAAACCAGCCGGCCGACCTTTAATGGCGACAACCGGTCAGGGCCAAAACAAAAGTCGCCTATTTCATGTCATGGACAGAACCACAGGCCAGCAATACCTGGTGGACACCGGGGCGGAGGTCAGCATTATTCCCGCGCAACGTTCCGACCGAACTACACCGCCGACCTCCTATCTTCAAGCTGTCAACGGTAGCAGGATACCTGTTTACAAGTCGCGGTCCCTCACCCTGAATCTTGGCCTGCGCCGCGTGTTCCGTTGGGTTTTCCTCGTCGCTGATGTTCGCCGTGCTCTTATTGGCGCTGATTTCCTGGACCACCACGGACTGCTCGTCGATGTGAAACGCCAACGCCTGCTGGACACTGCTACCTTGCTGTCTGTTCATGGCGTCGTTTCCTCTGACTCGCCTATAATCGCCCCAACCTCAACAATTGCTGGTGATCCTTTTGCTTGCCTCCTTCAACAGTTCCCCAACCTCACGCGACCACCAGACTGGACAAAGCCCGTACAACATGATGTACGTCATCACATCATAACAACTGGTCCACCTGTATTTGCTCGCCCACGACGACTCGCCCCGGACAAACTCAAAATTGCCAAAGCAGAGTTCGAACACATGTTAGAACTTGGAATCGTACGACCATCGTCCAGCAGCTGGGCGTCCCCGCTCCATTTGGTCCCCAAGAAATCAGGTGACTGGAGGCCGTGTGGGGACTACCGATCCCTGAACGCAAAAACCATTCCGCATCGGTACCCACTGCCTAACATCCAAGATTTCACGTCGGCACTGGATGGCACTACAGTGTTTTCCAAAATTGACCTGGTGCGAGCCTTTCACCAAATTCCTGTCGCACAAGAAGACATTCCAAAAACAGCGATTACTACCCCATTTGGCCTCTTTGAATTTTTGAGAATGCCTTTCGGTCTCCGAAATGCCGCACAGACATCACAGCGGTTCATCGACACAGTCACACGCGGTCTGCCGTTCGTTTTCGCCTACGTTGACGACTTGCTTGTGGCAAGCTCATCCCACGAAGAGCACCTCCAACATCTCCATCAGCTCTTTGAGCGCCTATCAGCAAATGGTATCGTCGTCAACACTGCCAAGAGCGAGTTCGGAGTACCATCACTTGATTTTCTCGGCCATCGCTTGGATAACAACGGCATCCGCCCTCTTCCCCACAAAGTGCAAGCCATCATGGAGTTCCCCAAGCCAGCTTCAATCACTAAGCTGCGCCAGTTTCTAGGCCTGGTAAACTTTTACCGCCGATTCATTAGAAACTGTGCTATGCTGCTGGAACCCCTCGAGCGTTTGCTCTGCGGCAAACAATCGTCAACCGCACTGCCCTGGGACAGCGCAACAGATTAAGCTTTCAATTCTATCAAGCACGCTTTGGCCGATGCCACACTGCTAGCTCATCCCAACCCCAACTATCCGTTGTCGCTCATGACGGATGCCTCCAGCTCTGCGGTCGGAGCGGTACTGCAACAAAAAGTAAACGGTGGGTGGCAACCCCTTGCCTTTTTCTCAAAACGCATGACCCCCGCACAAACACGCTACAGTGTTTTCGGCCGTGAGTTGCTCGCCATGTTTCTCGCCGTGAGGCATTTCCGACACCTACTTGAAGGCCGCTCGTTCACAATCTTCACTGACCACAAGCCTCTCACCTACTCAATCGGCCGCTCTGAATCATTATACACTCCACGTGAGGTGCGCCAGCTCGCTTTCATCTCAGAGTTTTCAACTGACATACGCCACGTCAGCGGCGTTGACAACTCACCAGCTGACGCCCTCAGTCGCGTGGATGCTATCACACGCAGTCGCTCCAAGAGCTCTATCTCAACATCATTTCCTTTCAACCTCCGAGAATTGGCTACAGAACAAGCTAGTGATTCTGAGCTCCGTCACCTACGTGACGCGTCAACATCTCTTCAGCTTGAATTAGTTACCTTTGAAGATGTGCCAATTGTTTGCGACACCTCCACGGGCACACCTCGGCCTTACCTAACCACGTCTTTCCGCAAGCAAATATTTGACTCATATCACACTCTTGCACACCCAGGCATTCGCGCATCTCAAAAGCTTATCTCATCACGCTTCGTCTGGCCGGGCATGAACGCAAATATCAGAGACTGGGTCCGCTCGTGCGCACCTTGTCAGCGCGCGAAAGTTCAGCGGTACCCTGTCCCCCCCCACAAAGCCTTTCTTGCAACCCGACGAACGTTTCTCCGTTGTGCACGTCGACATTGTCGGCCCGCTACCCCCATGCCAAGGCTATCGCTATCTTCTGACATGTGTCGACCGCTTTACACGCTGGCCCGAAGCGACACCTATCCCCGACATGTCTGCAGCTACTGTCGCCGCAGCTTTTGTTTCCGTTTGGGTATCCCGATTTGGCTGTCCAACGAAAGTTGTCACTGATCGAGGCCGGCAATTCGAATCGTCCCTTTTCACGGAGCTACTTCACCTTCTCGGAACAGCACGCTTGCGAACTGCCTCCTACCACCCTCAAACAAATGGCCTCGTCGAGAGATTTCATCGCCATCTCAAGGCAGCACTCACAGCGCACGGCTGCCCAAACAAGTGGGTTGACAGACTTCCTCTCACGCTTCTCGGAATTCGATCGGCCTTCAAAGAGGACCTCTCCTGCGCTACTGCGGAGCTTGTTTACGGCACCTCGCTTCGCCTGCCAGCCGACTTCTTCGAAGAAAACACCCTCACCTCCTCTCTAACAGCAAGCGAGTACGTCGACCAGCTTCGCGATGTGTTCTGAAACCTCCGTCCGCAGCCTACGCGTTTTAACAAACCCCGTGCAGTGTACATCACTTCGGACTTGCAGAAGACTTCCACACATGTTTTTGTGCGTTACGGTCCTGTGCGCGGCTCGCTGCAGCCCCACTACCTCGGGCCATTCCCCGTTTTAGAACGTTTTCCTTCTAACTTCGTCGTCGACGTAAATGGGACACGAGATACAATCGCGCTTGAGCGACTCAAGCCAGCATTCAGCGAGGCACCCGCGCTTAATTATCTCGCCTCCCCGGAACATGCGGACTCCGCCTTGCAAGTGCGCGGTTCGTCACCTCCTCGTCGCGTTCACTGGGCTGCCACTTGTGCATTGTGAGCATCGTTCGTCGCTTCAGCTTCCTCTCTAAGGGGGGAGCAATCTGTAGCGGCGCGGCGATGGAGCTGCGCACCACCCCCGCAGCCATAAACAACGCCGCGGGGCGTCCCGCGGGCCTCCCGTAAGCGGACCTTCGCGAGTGTTGGACACCAGGCACACGGACACATGATCCGACTCACTGTGCCGAACGTCGTGCGCGAGCTCCCTTTTCTTATTACTTTGTTTACTGCTTTCCTTTCGCACTAGGTCCGCGCACCGCACTTCTCAATGCTCTTTTCCCCTCTTTTCTCCTCTCGCTCTCTAAAGCCCTCGCCACTTCCGGCGCGCTGCGCGCGCCCGCTCAATTCTCTCTTTTGACAGAATAAACTAGACCTTGTTACCGAAAAGACGTGTGTCCGTCTCGTTTACCACGGCTCTACAGAACAAATCACGTAGCGTGTAAAGTGGGTCTTCTCATAAGATTTTAGTAGATTCAAACGCACTGCGGCACTGCAATTAAGCCTAAATGTTTAAATGGTAAAGCACGGCAGATGTAATGTGGAAAATGTGAGCTCGCCTCTCCCCTTCGGCAAGTTATTTTTTGGTACACTTTCATTTCACTTCACTTCAATATTTCTGCATTTCAATTAAACATAACAATAAATTTCCCCGTGCTTTGTTCGGCTTCATTCTCTGTAACGTCGTATGGCTAGTGACTAAAAACGAACCGACTAGTTGCTATTCGTATTCGTGATAATCCACCAGTTTCTCGTTTGTCTTCTAGCATGTCGCAGTCGAAATCAGCGCCATCTCACGCCCCCGACGAAGAAAAAAAAAACAGATTTATAGGGGGCAGACTTGGACTTAGCATGAAACCCACAAGGAAGCCGTCGTAGGCCCAGGAGTGATGGTCACCACCGATCTCGCAAGATGGCAGGAAGTTGCTGGCGTTCGCCCACCCGACCTTCATGGGACCAAGTGTCATCACTTCGAACTCGAAGTACCTGTAAGTAAAGAGGCTACTTGATGACATCGTGCACTATGAATCGCTTTATTAAGGAAATGAAACAGGCAAAGACAACGCAAGACGGGAGTGTACACATTACCACGGCATACGCGCGCGTGGTATTTGCTTTGGAATGACGGATTATAAGAAGGTAAATGGCTTGAACACTCCACCGATTCAAGTGCACGTAAGACGTCGACATTAGCCAACGAGCGCCTGCCTGACAATTGCTCGATATCCTTCGGCCGGCTTCATGTAAGTTCGCTACTAAATGCGAGCGATCGCATGAAGAAGCACGTTGTGTGCGTTTGTGTACAATATTTGTAGTCTTCACAGTACTGCAGGCAAGTTATCGGAGGAGAAAATGCGACTGTAGACGCGTGTTAGGATGCACATTGCGGTAATAAAAGAAAAGTGGCTGCCTGGACTCTAAAATATCCTCATTTTGCACAAGCAGACTAATACATCTGTCTGATCCCACGACTGAGTTAAGTGAGACAGACATAGCGCAGCGTGGGAAAGGAACAAATGCGTGTCCTATAGATATAGGGCAATATAATGTTCAGGCATTTAGAGACATCAATTTTTTTTTTAAATCACAGAACTTAAGAGTGATAATTTATCCATGCCACACAATAAACGTTTCAACAAATACAGGACTCTTGGTTGACGCACGAATCATACCTGTTTGCTTAAGTCGATTTTTATTTTCTCGGCTGCAGCATCGCTTGTATAACAATGCCAGTATGTGACATCAGTATAAACACCTAATGTGAGGGTCGAAAATATGCCAGTAGTATATATAAACGCCACAGACAGAAAAGAAAACGGGAATCTACACGGCACGAGGTGCTGGTCAAGAAAGAATGTTGTAAAATAAAGCATATGGAGAAAGTGGCGGAACACATACTACTGTTTGAAAAAAAAATATATTTCTTAAAAATAACATTTTGTTCACCGCGGTTCTTTTATTTTAAGGTGGATGCAAAAAAATCTGCATCACAATGGACAAGCATGGACATGTGAGCATGGACAAGACCACTTACCACTTCCCTTCAGAAACGGAGTAGGTTACTTCAGCACGGTAGGTTCGTTGATCATATTTCACCGATGCTACTTTACTTTGCACGCCTGCAGGAAAAATCAAAACAACCATGTTTCTTTGAGTGTTACACACTGAGCAAATGTCCCGTTTCATACCTGCGCTGAGATTCGCATTTTAGCAACTGCGATTTTATTACGCAAAGTACGAAGGTACACAAGCACAATGTGGGTGGTAAATACGTAGAATCTAATTGTAAAACATCCAGTTTCGGAGAGTGTATATGGTATATCTGACGGCATAGAAGGCACGCTATGAACTATCCTGAATGTGAAAATTGTTCTAGCACTAGTGATAACAGACACTTGTCAAGATGAGCGTAGATTTGTCAAAGAGGAGCGACATTTGCCCAGGACGTGCTGTCTAATTACCTTCGAGGCTCTCAGCTGTCGGAGGCTCCAGGACATAGCCATAGGCAAGAAGTGTCTTGACCAGTTCTCCGGCCGTATCCCTGGTAGAAATGGGAAGCGAAATACCGCTTTATGCACAACGCTTGACTCGCCAGTGACCAATAATCTCTGGCGATGAAAATTTATCCTTGAGATGAGACATATATACAATTGAATTTTAGCTTGGTTTCCACCCTGTCTGCACGACGTTTCCAAACTGAAAAACTTTTTGAGCATTCCTAAAAAAAGATCAATATGCCCCATATTCCATAATCTCATGTGAAAGCACGTATGTTTATTTAAATTTTCCAGTTGTTGTGGCAGTGAAGAATCAGATTGTGGCACAGCTGGGAGTCGCGAAACTAGCCATTTATTGGGCGAACTTGGGCCCACAAAAACAAGTCACAATTGGGCAGAAGAAAAGTGATAGACACATGTGTCGATCATCGACATCTGATCACAGGGTCAAGCGTGTCGGCTATCTATACGTGACTCATCGAAGATTCCAGCGTAATCACTGGTGCTCGCTTGGTTTCCCTAAAGTAGAATACGACGCGTGTGTGTCGTGCTTACAATCTGATTACACGACATTCAGTGACAACATAGGAATCGGAAAGAATCAACGATAACATTCGGGAAAGTTCCTATGCCTACAGGCGGGTCTTGCAGTGAGCGATAAATGTAGATTGTTAGCGGGTGAAAAGCGGTCCCCGGAAAAAAGACAAACAAGTGGTAAACGACGTCCGCGCCTCGATATCTTATCAATCATGTCCCACAAGGTTATATTTTTAAATTAAAAGGTTTTACGAGCAAAAATCACAATATGATTGTGATGCACGCCCTAGTGGAGACCTCCGGATTAATTTTGACTAGACGAGTTTTTTCTTAACGTACAGCCAGTAGACGGCACACTGGCGTTTTTTTGCATTTCGCCTCCACCGAATTCGAGATTCCCGCACCCACCAACCCGCCATTCCCGCCATCCCGCATCTTCAGGCCTAGCAGCGCAACGCCAAAGCAAAAGGGATGTTGACAGGGGGACAGGGCGCTCAACCAGAGGATATCTCCGGTTGGCTACTTTGTAGCGTGGAAGTGGAAAATAGGTACGAACGATGAGACAAAAAAAAAAGAAAGAAAGGGTGAATAACATAGAACTGTCAGTGTGGGCACTGTCACGCACTCTGTGAAGGTGTAGCACGGGCATAAACAATGTCAATGCTTCACGGAAACACACAATATCCGAATCGCACAGTCCGATATCTCGTTAAGTAACACAGCAGCACCTTTGGAGCGGCCCACGCTGATGTCCATGTAGGCCACTGTGCAATAATTTTGCTTTCTGAGAGTGGGCGCTTGTCCAGCTGGTCTAGTGTGGACAAGGAGGAGGGGGGGCTACTCTTTGCAGGTTGAAACGAGTGCATTCGCTAACAAAGTGCGCGGTCGTTTTGCTGCACCTGCAAAAGTGACAAAGTGGGCTATTCTCTATTTCAGTGACCAATGAGTACGCATTTGAATATGCTATTCCAAGCCACAGACAGGCTATGAGGGTGCAGTCACGTCGAGAAAGGCCGGACGGAATACGAAGCTGTAGATAAGAGTTCAGAAAACGAAGGCGCGTGCTTGTAAGTTTGGATTAATTCCACTGACCCAAGGGTGGGTCACGTAAAAGCACGCGAAGTTTTTGTTTTTTTTTTTTGCTGCCTCCGCTCTCCAAAGAGGGATGAAAACACAGATGATGACGTCGTGGGTAGAACGGACGGCTGCATCCGCTTGATCATTTTCATGAATGCAATAGTCACAACGCAACCATTGAAATATTATCTCGTATTCTTTGTCAACTGCTCGACGATGGACTTGTATGATCTCTGCGAGGAGCTGTCCATGTGATCCCGGACGTAATGTGGAGAGTTGACTCTGGAGAGCTGTCTTGGAGCCACAGAACATTAACCTGGTTGAATGAGGATTCCCCATACATGAAAACATACGTGTTTTATATGAGATACTTATTCTTGAGACATGACAACTGGATATAGGGCACAAGGGTATATTCGACAGGAATAGTTATCGCGATAATGGTTGCAATAACTATAATTCAGTTTTTATATGTTTTGATAGATGAGCTTATTGGGGTCTGTTGCGTATATTAGGACTTATCGTGAGAGCTGAGAACGGCTTCCTTTTGCTTAAACTTACGGACAAGTGATATGACTTCATAGTGGCACAGGTCTCCTGCTTAGCAGACTTAACATAGTTCCCTGAGCCAGACAAATAATGCATGACAGAATCACGTTATTATGCTGCAATTAGCAAAAGTTACTCGGAAATAGTGCTTCTGCCAATTTTCTTTTTTATTAAGAGAAACGCTTCCATCTGGGAACATGATCAACCATAAATTTTGTATAATACCTGTTTTCAACGGCATATTTGCGTTATTTGACCACCGGGTCTAAAGTATGCAATAGTAAATGTTATTAACGCAACACCTTGATTTAGTGTCCACGAGGCTCGTGCGGTCGTGTGGCACTGCTAATTTGTTGATGACGGTTCCGCAGTGTTATCATTGCTGCACTGCGTTCAAAAACCTTAGAAAATTTAGTTGAAAGTTACACGATACCAGGCACTCGAGGTTATGGTTCCATTTTTGCTTTCTTTCAGTACAGCCACTTCCGGAAAACGCTCAATGGAGACCTTTGTAAATTTAATTTTGACTCTATACTACTGCACTAGACAACTAACCTGCTTGATTTGTAACAATGTCAAGAATAAGCCAGCAAGGCAAGGCTTGTATTTGCGCTTGGTACTGTAGTCATTCTTGTCAAATTGTCAGGAAATTACCTGTTGGCTTTCTTGATGACGTCGTCGACGCTTTTGTAAGGCACTAAGTGTGGACTTCTCCTCGTTGGCTGGTTCTAAAAGTAAGAGGGAAACGTACAAACAACGTCAGATATTGTCTGCCTTGATGGGTGAAAGCATGTATTCTAAACCAATCGTCTTAAATCAAGACCCGAAGGAGCTTTCATGTGGTTGGTCCATCTAAATATTGTGGGGTTCCTGGCTCTCGCGGTGGTTCTGTGGAGCCATTGCGTTGTGTTGCCGGGGGGCTCCGTGTCCCTCTCCTCCTTGCCTGGACGGGGTGGCAGCGGGTCATAAAACACTGTCGCTCTGCTGTCACCCCGCCCACGCGAAGGTCCACAGGCTTTGCCTATTGGCCGACATTTTGGCGGGATTCGGGCCCCGCTTGCGGGCACTCCGGGTAAGCGCGCGCAAGACGGGCGCCCGGGGAGACCACATCGGGGCGTCGGAAGGTGCGTACGTGTCCTCTCTGCCGGCGGCGGCCCCCTTTGTCCGCCGCCGGCCGATGGTTACTTCGGCTCGTCGGGGTCCCGGCCTCGGCGGGCGGCGCGCGCACTCTTCCGTCGTCTCGATGTCCTGAGGCAGCGTCTGCCGATCGTGCCCCGTCTGTTCGTCTGTCGTTTCTCTCTATTTCCCTTTTCTCTGCTTTGGGGCGCACGATGGCAGGCGCTGACCGAAGGATAGGCAAATTCTTACTGATCGGGTTCTTTGTTCTTTGTTTCTCTCTCTGTCGCGGTGCGGGTAAAACGTGTGTTTGTATTAACTCCCAGTGTAATAAATGTTCTTTGTTGTTTCTCGAGAGCTTTGCCTAGGGTCTCCCTTGCTGCGCGCGCGCGGTCTCGCCTTCCCCTCCTAAGCTGTGGGGCCGGCGGGGCGCGTACGCGCGCAGCTGCGCGTCGGCACACGGAGCGGGCCGGAGCAGGCGCGGGCGCGCGGTGCCCTGCACGCGTGGCGGCTCGGAGTGCTCGAACCCGCGGTGGTGGTCGTCCGGCGCGCCGTGAGCGTCGCGGGTGAACACCACAATATTAACATGCTAACATTAACAGCGTTCACTTAAATTATGCGAGGAACTAAACCGAAAGCAGTGGCTTTAAAGGGCTCAGGCCCAGTCGCAAGCTTTCGTTATACACGCGAAGTTGTAGAAGGGATGGAGTAAAGTATCCATACATTGATCCTTCTTAATTTTTACAAAACACTAAAATTAATTTTAAGTATTACTTCACTTTTGTTTACTTATTAGATCCTCAGGGCCAGATGCGTTGCAGAAGTAAGTGGTTACAAAATGACAACAATATAATAAGGTATGTGAGTGACAATGATCTGCTTCTTATACAACGTCAACAAATGTGTTTAAAAGGCAACAAGTATCAGTCATAGATATCTTTGTAACAGTACTAATAGCGACTAAGTAAGAAAAAATCCAAGGATTATAAAAATAGTTCTTACTTAAGCAATGCTACTCAGTGCTTCGCAAAAAGTGCGCTTATTATTAATAACTTCTGAGTGAAAGTGGCTATATTCTTGATTTGTGAGACGAAGAAATTGAGCTTATGTCCGCACAGTTAGGAAATAACATGGAAGTACTAATGTTACTACCATTGAACGGACGTTCAAACCACGGTCGATACAGCGCAAGATCATGTTTTCCTGTGAAATTGGTTAGCTAACGTCATAGGCTATTCATCCACTCTGAGTTCTTTAATATCTTAACTTTAAGGGCTCTTTGATTCACTATAATGCATTTCATTACATTGAGGCACAGATGTGAAAAGGTTGTGATTTAGACGACTTGGCACCGCATTTTGACAGTATATCGACAATGAAACCTGGTAGAACCTTTGTATTTACTTGTTTTGCTGCGCTGATAAGTGGACAAATGTCATGTAATTCTTCTATCGTCAATATTTTGGATATGTTTGCTTACTTCGACCAGGCCATACGTCCATCCCTGCTGGATGCGCTCCTGGGCCCACACGTTGTGCGTATTCTCAGACAGTTGGTCCACCAACTCTTCCATCTTAGCAGTCAGCGTGATCGCACCCAGATCCAATGGAGCCGGTTTGTAGCCGTTGGGTTGGAGGTACGGGCTACGGGATGTGGAAGTCAGAATCAGGCGTTAGCTCAGAAAGTTTGACGAAGCGTACGTTCATTCTATTAGCCTTTCGGCCTTCGTGACCTGAGGAAGTTTGATATAAGGTTTTTGTAAGTACACGAAACTGCAACTGTTTATGACAGCGAATGCCACATCGGTATTGATAGTGCCACATTATATTATTTCAAGAATGCGTTACTGGTGCCGGACGGCACATTTGCAGTAGGCGGTAGGTGGTTATCGGTAAAGACAAACCGCTAGTGAAATGCTAAAACTCTTGATTATTAAAAAAAGAAAAAGCCAAGGATCCTCGGAGCACAGAAAACACCACAAGAGCTCGAATTCATAGCGGCTCCGCAGAAGATCTCGGTAGTGGTTTGGTAGCTTTGAAATTTCCAGGAAAGACTCCATGCCTTGCCAGTACCATAACTCTATAGCTACTAACAAATGATGTTACGCTGACCGAGAGAGCATGCCGCATTTCACGTTGCGGGATTTCCGATTCACTAGTATGGTCCACTGCCGAGATGCTAAATCGAAGCCGTGCCTAGTTTAATGAAGATATATTCATCATTCGATTATCGCTTGATATTTTATTATCACTTGAACCAGTAAAATAAGACTGCTCTGTTTTTTTGAAGCCAAACAAATCAAAGAGAATTGGATAGAGTAAGAAGATAGCCTTAAGAAAAATGATTCCTACAACATAAGGATGTATGGCGGAGATAAAACGTTTGAGCATGCCGTCTTTCCCAACCGCAGAAATGCATCACTTTGCAAAAGCATCACATGGAGACATGTAGCAATAAACTCGTTGTATAGTAATAGATGTTTTTCCTAATCTGAAGCATAACTGCCATTTTACGGGGCAGGCCAATTGTTTGACGAGGAAGAACAATAGGAACACACAAACAGATCCCGATGTGTCCAAGTAAACTAAAAGGGACAGGTAGTTGACTGAGGGAGCAATACTTGCAAAAGGCAGTGACCCGGAAGACGAGATCTTCGCTGCACCAAGCGCCGTCTTTTTATCTACATAACTTTGTACTAATATAATTGTATACTTAATCGTTACTTACTATGGACACGGCAATACTCACTCGTTGGGGAGTTTGACTGTCTTTATACGCGCGGGCGGCTTGTCGACCGTGATGTGGTAGCCCAGGGCAAGGATGGTCCTGAAATGGAGACGAACTTCATTCAGTTCGGACAAGCTGGTGCAAAAGGTCGAAGCGCAAGCAGCACGTGTAAAACACGCGCAAGCACGACAAGTGCACACGAAAGACCTAAACAAAATTATCGCAGTAAGCGAGCACATACCACACGTTGTTGCGAACGAGGAACCGCATGCTAAATGGTCCCTCACCATGCCTCGTCGAAAATTTCGCTTGTAGACTTGAAGCTGTAAATCGCCGTCCAGTGCGCGTTCTACCGCAATAGTAATGACAAAGGCCTTAGCAGTAGCTGTGATAGACGTAAGTGAAATGTTGCGTGGCCATCGTGCGAAGATGGGAGCTGCTCTGCCCGGCTATTGCGGCCGGAGTCCGCAAGTGGCATTCCTCTGCCTTTTCCAATATTAAAGCCGAGGGTCTACGTTATGTTTAACCGCACGAGCATCACCTCCTTTTAAAGCGAATAGTTTTCTTTTTCTTTTTTTTTGCTCTTTCGCCTGTTTTTGTGGTTCGCGGTGGTCGGTGGCGGCCGATGGTTGGTGGTCGGACTTGCTTGCTTTCGCGCAACCAAGCTGGGGAAAGGGGCGCGGGAAAGGGGAGGAGGGGCTGTCGCCAAACCGAGTTGCAGGAAGAGGCGGAAGGGAAGGGAAGTGTCGTCCGGTCGTCTGTTCGTTCGTTCGCTCGTTCATTCGGGCTATTCACTTACATTAACAATCATGGGCCTTTGTTTCTGCACAATTGTTTTTTTCTTGCTGTGTGGCACACTTAGGGTGGCAGTTTTACGCACTGTGCGATTCAAAGGAATCACCGAGTTCACGTGATACGTGGTAGGCTTGAGGTTCAGTGGGCTAGGCGGAGTTTCGTGGAGCACTGGTTGTTTTATTTTTCTATTGGTGCGGATAATCGGCAGAACTGAAGTCGTCAACTTACTTGAGAGTTTGGAGAGCTAGTGTGGTGTCGTACTTCTTTTCGGCCATCGGCAAGTGCTCGAATGATGTCAGGCACGGGTGGAACTTTCTGCCGTCGTCTCTCACCTGCGTGGTCAGTATTAAACAGGCAGGCTTCGAACAGTATCTGTTATGAATTAATGTTGGCGTACAATTCGCTTAGCTGTGCTTCATGAGATATATTTTAGAAGCGATAAATTAGTAACGAATGAAATAAATTTGTTTTCACGTTGTACTTGTGCAGCATATAAAGCAGAAAAAAAGTTGAACGTTTACTTTTAGTACCAACGGTGCGAACGTGCACGATCATGTCTATGCTGTCGCATTATATTTTAAAGCCTGGATAAATAACATTTCTGAGAGAGTCACAATGGACCACTGTCGGAGGACCTCTTGCTAGGCGCGTGGCCACAGAGTTGGCAGACGACAGAGACAATGCGTGCACTTTCACGTTTCCTAGGTGACACTGGCCTGGACTCACGCCTGTGATACCAGTTGTGTAATGTGTCATTCACCTCGTTCCTCCCATTATCATCCATCATTGTGACCCCTTTTCTTCCCCTCTTCCCCCTCCCTTACGTAGAGTAGCAGGCCAGATGCTCCATTATCCGGCCGACCTCTCTACATTTTCCAATCATTAAAATACTTCCTTCCTGAGAGAGTCGACGTGGCATCTTTTGTATGTACGTAAGCAGGCTGCGAGTGCTGTGCTTTAAATGACAATATGCAGAAGTAAACGCCTCAACGCAGCGTTGAATAGCTTGAGGACAAGTTCGACTTAATCCTTGTACAAACAGAACTTTCAGAAGGTTGAAAGGGAGTATTGTGATCTGCAAATGAAAACGTGGCTGCCAGTTTCTTAATTAGATTGAAGCAAGTGGGATATTCTTATCAAAATTAGTGTGCAAAGCTCTAAGATTCTTGTTTTGAATGAAAGTTTGAAATGCAAGTTCATTCACATACCTCTCCGTATCTCCACCCGATGTCAATCTTGTTCATTGCCCATACTTCGTGGACATTTTCAGCGAGCTTGTCACGGACGGACTCGATGTAGTTGGGAAGGGTAATCTGAAGAAGAATGAAAAAAACATGTACTGTAGACAAGGAGTTCTCATGAAATATGGCAGATGAGAAAGCATTGTCTAGGTATCGATAAAAATGGCAGCAAAGTATTTGCAGCTCCATAACTCTGTTCTCTAAACAGATACCATAGTTCTCTAAACTTTACCAATAGAGCTTCTGAAGCGGACGATTACGATGCGTTAGCTCACAGCTTACCTAACTTGTTACGTTGTGCTCAATGGCTGAGAAAAAGTCATATTGAAAAATTAAACACATATTTCAAAGACGTATCTCATACACTAGCATATCAATTTTGCGCCCACTAGGTGTCCAGATGGGTATGGTTTGCAGTATTGTGTCATCACTTTTCTTTCTGAGTTCAGATCTAAATCTGACTCCTATTTGTCTTTAATTTTCAGATTTCCAGTATATTGCTAAAACGTACGGTCTAGATAAAGATCACCTTCCCAAACTCTTCAATATGAAGATTTTTTTTCTATGTAAGGCTCATCAAAATAGGTTTAGTGGATGTTGAGAAAAAAACGATATCTCCGTTCACGTGTATTTACGTAGGACGCTCCTCTAACTGTTTATATTTTTTTTCTGCTGACTATAATGCTCGATGCTCGAGTCATAGATAAGGCGCACGCGGTGCTCAGTTGTGACTGATTATGTGGAGCACGTGTTTCAGCCCCCTGGATCCATCGGACCTAGGACCCCGAAGCAGCGCGTTCGCTGGAGCCGCCCCCGAAACCAGAGCACCGATTGCGTGCCACAGTCAACTGCCTATAGCCTTCAATAAATGTTCCGGGTGACATTGCGTATCAATCTTCAACCACAAAGGACGCGCTTACGTTGGACGTGTCTACGGGTGACGGCACGAAAACCGCGTCGTCCGCAATGGCCGCCGGCCCAAACAGGACTCCCTTGGGCACGTCGCCGAACTGGAAGCACGGCTCGACGGCGAGCACTTGCTGCGGCAGCAGGGCCTCGACCAAGGCCGAGTGGCCGTCGGGAGGGCCGTACCGGAGCTTGCCCTGGTCTCCGCCGAGCAGGAATCGACAGCTGCGAACCCGAGGCCGGGTCGTAATGTGCGTTAAGAGTATACTAAATAGAAACACTAAACCCGCTCACTTTTAAAGTGTCATTTGAAAACTCTATTGCCGTTTAGTCCGCCATCCAGATTGATTATTAAAAGAGGAAACGAAGCTCAAAGTTCTTTTTTTTTTGTGCCAAAGCAGCAACGCCGGGATGTCTTTGGGAGGACTAGGAGTGGTGCTCATGGCAGGTGGACGTAGCCTCGCAAAAGCTGCCGGAAATAGCTCCGATCGTAGCCACCCATCAAATGCGGTATAGTCTGAAGCCCGTCACAGTACTTGTGGCAACAACAATCGATATCACAAGCAACTTGGCACGCAGCGCAGCACGTTGCGGGCTGTATAAACCACATTAACTCACACGGCTCACCATTCACAAACCGACCCGGCATCGCGTACCTCTGTACGTGATGCACAATAGGAGGGTGCCTCTAACTAGTCACTGATTTAGTGCCTTGCATGAAACATAAACCATGTAACAAGATCAGGTTCGCGCATATCTAGTATACAAGGACACAGGTGTGGCGGACATTTATTAAGAGGAGCATCTCAAATGACTATACATAATTTACGCGTCTGTGTGTGGAGCGAGACGCTAAAGGAAGAAGTTACTACAGTCGAACTTTGAACTAAAATGAATTCCGACAGAGAGTGACTTGTACTCGAATGAAACAAACATCAAACAGATCGTTTTCATAATCGCAAAGTGAGCTTTCCTGCGAGGCTGCTGCCCTGCTAATGGCAGCGTAGTAATTTTCACAAGCGTGGGAAATGTAGACGTTGCTCTCGCGATAAAACCACGCGTAAGAGACAAGCCCCATCATCACGTGCAGCTTCGTCTTCACTTGAACGGTGACAGGTGCCGCCATTGTTTGGGAAAGCGTGCAGCGCAGAGAAGCGCACTTGCGAAATAGAAAAGCGATTTACCGGAGATAACAATGACGATTACCTCACTTTCGCCGAGAAACTGATCGCCGGGTAGAACATGCCATCGGTGTTGAAGCTTCGGAAGCAGCCCTTCACCTTGATTCCGTTCACCGTGAAGCTGATCACCGGTACGTTCAGGTCGATGATGCACCCGATGACGTCACCCTTACGGATGTAGGGCGGTGAAGACGACCTTACCGTGTTGCTGCGACCCCCTGCGCGTCAGATGAAGAAAAGCCACGCTAACGTGCCCAGTTTCTATATGCTAGTCGCATACAACACTGAGTGCAACAGCAATAGAACACTGGGAACAACAGGCCAACATGTATTAGACGCACACTTTCATATCCCTGAAGGTGCGTTATTCTACAGCTTTGCGCAAAACTGACAATGTCGCGACACTGACTGTCTTCGGCTTTATCATTGGTGCATGCGTGGTAAAGTAATTTATTTAAAGCTTCGTTCGGGAATATTTGTCAATTGGGCAAATAAACATTCTGATCAATCGGCAAAATTGTGTTTGCTCTTGCATGCGACCAAGATAACGCGGCATCATTGCGAGCGTGCGAAGAGCTAATTTTGGGTATTTTGTTCTAATCAAAACAAGAGAAGTGTGGTGACATACACCATTTTTGCGGATTAGTTGACTCTAGAGGAACGAGATGGCGCTTTCGAAGGTCAGCCACACGTTGCCTCAAGCGAAAGCTCACGAATGCGAAAACGCATTCTGGCTGAGACCTTTGTCAGCCTTTCTGCCTTTAGTCTCAGTCTACCCTCGTTTGAATGAACGAGAAATAAAATTCAATTCAATTCAATATTGCTCCGCCCTGCTACTCTGTGATCACATGTGGTAAACGCGACATCGTGATGGTTAATGAACTGTGTTCCATTCATGCTGCAAAATGTGGAACGGTAGAGGGAAGAAGTGTGCAGTAGTCGGCTGTAAAAGTAATGACTGGTATATTAAGGAATGGGCTAAATCTGTGTGGCCAAGTTCACGGACCGTTGCTACACAAGGATGGCCTGCGTTACCAGCCCTTTCTGATGACGGCTTTCATCGACGATAAAAAAATTCCTAATGCGCCAGCATTGTATCGCTAACCTCCAAAGCATGAAGTTTAACCCCCGAACGTCGGCAAGAGTGAGTAGCGCTCATTACACTGTGACAAAGGGAATAGTGCAGCTTCTTTGCATAGTAAGTTCCTCATGCGATGTCTGCCCACAGCTGCGCTAACGCACACTAAAAATTACGCCCGCACTACCGCCTACATATCAAGAACAAGTGATTGGTGATTAAGTGAGCAAATGAGAGCGCACTAATGTTTCAAGCTGAAAGTTTCGTGACGGCTCACAGAGTAAGCGAGTGACTAGGGATAATAAGTTCTTGCTACAAGTTATTACAAAGTACAGAACATCTGCGTTCCAAGCACTGCACCCGAAAAGAACACATGTGCCGCAACTGAGCAAGTCCACGAGAGATTAGACAGAGAATAACTAATCAACCAGATATGCAGACGAGGAACGTTACTGAGTCACTAACATGAGAAGCCGCTGTTTCAATGTGATCGGAAAGTAAATAACGTAGAGCAAAAGACACAGTTCCTTATTTAATTCAGAAGTGGAAAGTTTGGAGTGGTTTCAATACATTCATCGCGGTTCTAGTGCTCGCACCGTTTCACAAGGCTAATGAGCTCCGAAAGCGCTTACATGTTCTCTGAAGCTATGGCCAAAGCTTCGTGTCGTCCACCCAGTCACTGTCTATGATATTCGCCGAAACAGAGGTTTGCGAAGCCGCGCCGGCGTCATGCACATCCATTGGAGACGTGGAGGCAAAAGAGGCAGCTGAGGCAAGTAATGGACGCATTACGATGTGATCAGAAATGAGGGTGCCCAAGGGATCGCCGGGAAAGGTTCCATAGCGACCTATCTTCGAAGCTCACTGGTATAGATAGACATCTTTACGATGGCTGTGGCGCCAACGTTTTGGTCTGTGACAACTGACCGCCGAAGCATTGCGTACAGTCGCGTTCCATATATGCTGCAACACGATCCTCGTCCTCGAAGGACCTCCAACACTGCACGGTGGCGCCGACATATACCTGGCAAAAATTGGCTTAATAAATACCTGCAATCGGGACGGTGGTGACTTGTAAAATACTTTGTATGTCGTCGCCACCGTACACTATTGGGGCCCCTTCAACCACGGGGATAGTGCTACAGCTCACGAACGTGGCTGTTCTTGCCGCTTCCATCCTTTTTCAGGACATCCCGAGCAGGCGATAACCCTAGACCAGTTCCAAACATTGCAGCCCCCATCGAAGAAGCGTGTGCCACAAACCTGTCCAGAGGGAGGCGCCGTCGAAGCCGAACGAGTAGAGGTCGTCTCCGAGTCCGTTTCCACCCCACTTGGACCCTCCTCCCGGGTAGGGCACGTAGCCGGCTGTGTTGGCCCAGCCGATGCGCAAGTGGGGATCCAGGTGGCTCACTTGTTCGCAGTGGTCCACCATGGCCTCATAGTACCAGCGCCGGAACAGTGCCGCCCCCTCGACCTTGCCAACGAAAATGTTGGGCTGCATGCTGTTGACAGAAAACAAAGGTTACATTAAATTCTAGGGTTTTACGTTCAATTATTCCGATCTGCTTATGAGGCACGCCGTAGTGGGTGCACATGGGAGACAATGAGAACCTTAACTGAAGAAATGATAAAAAAATGAAAATTAAAGTGGATGAAAGAACAACTTGCCGCAGGTGGGGAACGGTTCCAAGTCTCTGCATTACGTGCGCGATGCTCTACCAATTGAGCTACCACGGCATCGTTTTCTCATCCAATTCCTGGGCCATTCATGTTTTACTGCTAGAACTAACACTGGGAGTGTTAGCCAGCACGAGCACTCACAAACCTTGGCGGCGGATGTTGAACATCCTTTCCGCTTCAGGCATCACGAGTACGTGAAACCCACACGTGCTACCGGATGGCAGCAATTTTGCCGGATTCGATACCTTCATTGTGTAATGAACGAGATGAAATATATGTATGCATATATACACCTCTACCACGGGACTGGCTTCCTACACTTTACACAGATACCTTTTTCCACTTTGATACTCCTAGTGCTAACGCTCGTTTATTGCATTGTACCGTGCATTGGGTTAAAGAACCCCAGGTACCCGCCGTGGTTGCTCAGTGACTATGGTGTTGGGCTGCTGAGTACGGACGTCGCGGGATCGAATCCCAGCCACGGCGGCCGCATTTCAATGGAGGCGAAATGCGAAAATACCCATGTACTTAGATTTAGGGGCAAGTTAAAGAACCCCAGGTGGTCAAAATTTCCGAAGTCCTCCACTACGGCATGCCTCATAATCAGAAAGTGGTTTTGGCACGTAAAAACCCATAATTTAAGGAACCCCAGGTGGTCGAAATTAATAAGGAGCCCCCCACTACGGCGTGCCTCATAACCATATCGTGGTTTTGACACGTAAGACCCCAGAATTACGAAAAAAAGTTATATCCCTCTGGTAAATCGTCAGTTGAAGTAGGGTGTAAACCTTTCTTCGAGTGTAGTGTTGCTGCCATTGGCACAATAATGCACCCTTATCAGGCGTATTGAGCCTGATAAGGGTCCATTATCGCCTGTTATCGCCCTTTGTACATCCTCAAACGCGTATTCAGGGCATGGATATCATCATTAAATTTACACCTTATTAAAGAAATTCTAATATAATGAATCAATCCATACTTTATCTCTACCAGCAAGTTAGGGAAAGGACTATAGAAAAAAAAAAACGCTAGAAAAGTACATTCAGCACACGTGGAGTATACATGCTACATATATTCAAAACAAATACAGGTATATTAGCTGCAGGGGCCGCATGCAGATTCTATTTATGCCAGCAGGCAATGGCGAAATAGGATTTGAATGGGACAGAAGACATAATATGTAATACTGGGTAATAAAAGATTTACAACAATATCGCACACACAAAGAAATGCAAACAAGTCAGGTATTAGGAATCAGTAATTTTTAAATATTTTTATTATAGTTTGAAGAAAGCGGAAAAACAAGTAGCAACATTGTGGAAAGCGCGTCATACTTCTTTAAGGTTTCGGGCAATGAATACTGTTGGTTCTGTTCGCCATAGTTTATTACACGCGGAAGTAACCCTTTATTTGCCTGTCCCGTAGAAGCATACATTGATGTACGCATGTTATTTTAGAGAGAGTCTTAAGATCTTAAGAGACACTTGGGAGAGAAAATCCGAGGGAATATAATATTCGGTACTGAAAAAGGAATTCCCCACGAAGAACATTTTGTACTGAACTGGACTTGACTGGAGTGGAAAACTTTATGATGTTCCTACAGGACGTGCTTAGCGCGTATAGCGGGCGTCTCCTAAGTAGGGACCGACTCAATAAAAAGTCATACTTGTGAATTCTGTGACTTCAGGTATTAGTCTTCTTGCTCACGTTGAATAACTAGACGCATGTCATCGTTGGTTTTACATTTGGTTGACCCAATTAAGATGACAGCGATATGTCGATCGTATAGTAAACTATTACTCTAGGCATGGGATGAGGTTCATTAGCGACATTTTGACAAAAGAAACCTACAGTGCATGACGTATTTGATGCAATGTGCCTGATATAACGGAATCTTTGTACAGCATTATACGTACAGCATTATAAGCTGAACGGTGCAAAACGTTTTAGAGTGAGCGCCGTGTTATCCAGAGGCGAGTTGGCGGCACTTTCTTCGGCGCATTGTTATTGCACAGCTGCTACATAGGATTATCCTCGGCGCTTTTAGGACGAAATGCTCGTTTTTGTTTGTCCCCTCCGTGTTGCAGGTTACGCTCAACGCAAGCATACATCTTCATATTTAAATTTTACCCACAAACTCGCCAAGGTATACCCAACTGACTCGTATGACAAGGTGGCCCAAAGGTTCACATTCTACTTTAGTTTACTTCCACATTCGTCCTACGTTACTTCGTGCGGTAGGGATAATTGCGGGGTCGTCACCTGGCCACGTGATCGACGAGACGGGTCTGCAGCAGCAGGTTCTTGCCGGGGAGCAGGTTGTCGCAGATGTTGTTCTGGCTGCTGCGCACAGCCACCCCCTTGCCCGTGACGCAGAGGGAGCACAGGACGTCCAGCACCTGCGGTGGTTTACGCGAGCATGCTGAGAGCGTACTCTAACATTAGGCAAGTAGAAGCTGGAGAATTTAGCCTTTCGCCCTTTCGATGCGTACAATCGCAATGGATGCTGTTCTTAATGATTAAAGGAAAGATGGCGGGCGTATTCTAACATTAGGCAAGTCGAAGCTGGAGAATTTAGCCTTTCGCCCTTTCGATGCGTACAATCGCAATGGATGCTGTTCTTAATGATTAAAGGAAAGATGGCGGGCGTATTCTAACATTAGGCAAGTCGAAGCTGGAGAATTGAGCCTTTCGCCCTTTCGATGCGTACAATCGCAATGGATGCTGTTCTTAATGATTAAAGGAAAGATGGCGGGCGTATTCTAACATTAGGCAAGTCGAAGCTGGAGAATTGAGCCTTTCCACCTTTTGATGCGTACAATCGCACTGGATGCTGTTCTTAATGATTAAAGGAAAGATGGCGGGCGTATTCTAACATTAGGCAAGTCGAAGCTGTAGAATTGAGCCTTTCGACCTTTTGATGCGTACAATCGCACTGGATGCTGTTCTTAATAATTAAAGGAAAGATGGCGTTGCTACCAAAAAAGCTAACTTTATAATTAAAGGAAAGATGGCGCTGCTATCAAAAAAGCTAACTTAATTTTAAGAAGATTTTAGCTTTCTGTGGGAACTAACCGCGATGTTTTTGACCAACCGTTTAGTTGAGTGAGCATTAGGAGTGTCAAAACGGGGAAAATAGTGTACGTGTTTAAAATGCTGGTGTTTCGAGGCACTGCTCGGGGTTCCGCACTGGCCCTTGAGGAAGGGGTGTCCGAAGCAGAAGTATCGGTTGGCTCTCATGTACGGGTAAAGAACAACGGTAAGGTAGCAGCCACCCGTATCAAATACGTAGTGCAACATACTGCCAGAAACAACCACTTCCCAAAGGATGCTGAACGCATTCTTATATTGCAGCCGGGGTTGGTTGTTTAGACAGTTTTTTTTTTCAATGAAACCTTTTTTTCCCTTGCAAGTCTTCAATATCACTTCACAAACTGAGGCGATAATGAGCACTAATCACGTGGCATCTCTGCTGTTAACAGGAAGCTTTAGTTCGGGAGCTCCCATCTAAATACACGGAAACACAGAAACAGTTTTGCTCCGCAACATCTGCACCAATTTTCATTAGGTTTGTTGCATTAAGAAGGAAAAGAGAAGATATATTGGCTGTACCAAGGAGATTTTTATTTCAGCCTCAAAATTTCATAACATTCTTTTGAAAATTGCGAAATTTCCATAAACTATTAAGCTTACAGCTCTGTAACTCAGCAAGGAAAAATTACATCGCAATCTGCAAACTGCTACAATACATCTAAAGCAGACAAAATGGATATACCACTCCGAAACGTACCACATATCTGTGAGTAGGATTTTAACATCCTAACAATTTTAGGTAAGCTGTAAACTCATATAAAAAAGATATGTGTGCCTGAGCTACTCTACAGTTGCTGTTTATGAACCTGTGACATCTGTTATTGGTGCAGGATCACTCATTTGTAAACTTCATACCTCTACGGTTTTGAAAGTTGCCGATTTCCGAAAAACATTGTAAGACATTCGAGGTCCTAAATTAAGGTTCTGCTTCGCAGAGTCACTGGATTTTAACATTCTCTCTCAGATGTAACAAATTATTTTCAATTCGGCCCAGCAGTAGCTTCATAAAAACATTTTTTTCCAAGTCGAAGTCTCCCCAGAGCGCATGTTCGCTGTTAAGGAGTTTCGTTGTCTGCAAAAAAAGGAGGAAAACCTTTACACTGTATTTCACTTCATACACAAGCACTACTAGAGAGGTTAAAGAGGAAGGGCTCCGCTGAATTCCGACCAGCTCTTCTACTTTGACGCGCGCAGAAAGCTCTGTACAAGAGAGTTGTTACATTAGATTCCGATCGAATGTCGCAGCTGGGGCCGGCAATCACATCGACAACCTCGCAGTCAGCAGCGTAACGCCATTACTACTAAGCCAGCGTAGCGAGTTTTATTTCATACTCGTCTCTTGCTGTTGCTCTTAGCCGTGTTCCACTCTCGGGGTCAAATTCGCAAAGCCTTTTTGTACGTAAGTGAGCGCTGCTATTAGAAATGGAAATGCACCCATGGAAGTGGGTCACTAGGGCGCGTGCCGATGCCACAACCCCAAGCTCGGCACCACTACGCAATAGCCATTGGGCAGCTGCATCGGGTCCCATTCTAGTGTAAGTGCCTTCTTAAAAAATTAAATTGGGCCGCAATTTCTAAGTCGGGCGACGCCTAATGCTTGGGAACAGCAGCGAGTTCGTACGGGTGAACTATTGGTTGCGCATACGCACAAGAATCAGCAACTCGCCCTGTTTACTAGGGAAACAATATAGTGCCACATGGAACTCTGTGTGGGTTCCCGTGTTCCGTATTTAATAGGTCGTCTTCGGACCATCGCACTTCCAGAGTGAATTATTATCGTTCGAGTCATGTTACTGGTGGCAATTTTCTCGTTACTCATACGTTACCTCGGCTGCGCGGCAGCGGCCACAACGTGTATACATGCGTGGCTACTGAGCCGTGATGCAGAGCAAGATGTTGTGGGTTCGATTCTTACCTGTGGCGGCTGCATTCCATTGGATGAGATGTAAGAACGCTCGAGTGCCGTGCTTTGCACCCAAGCTCAACAAATCAAGAAGCCTTAACTACGGCATCCCCGATAACTTAATTTGTAGACTCGATAAGTCAAACCCCGTAATTTAATTTAAATTAAAATTTGTGTGTGCTCACCCTGTCATCCAGGTAATTTCTGTCACACCAAGCTCGCCAGCGTTACTCCAGTCCGCATGAAGAAAGAACCTTACTACAGAAACATTCGCGTGCATTAAAATGTTACGAATTAGGATTTATGACAAGGTTTTCGATGTGCTGTGTATTCGGATAAAGCTCCAGTGACAATCTAAGCGAAAAATACTCGCAGTCTACTCGCAAAAAATAAAATACTGCTACAAATCTGCTCATTTGTTCGACGTCGTCATTTTTCATTTGATCGTAAACTTCCAGATATGCATACATCTGTGACATACCACGGCAGGAGGCCATGAGCTTCCATCCAGCGATCAAGTGTTCGAGACTGGCTCCAGCATCATTTTGCCTGTTCCACATTGTTCCACTGTTCCACATTGCCGGAACAGGACCATCCTTTTATGGTACACTCATAATTTAACTCTACGCCATTGTGACAAATTGCTACTTGGTAAACCATAACGTCTCCTGCTTTGCTCGGATACATTTAAGATTGTGGTGCTTTTCTTTTTGTTTTTGATGGCTGAAAATTGATAACACTGCTCAATAAGGATACTGTGAAGAGTCGCCCCTGTTGGATCAACTGGACAAATATGCTAAATTGCTGCAAGGAGATAGTAACGGCGGCACCGGCATGTTTACCTTGGGATCACGTCCGTGCTTTTCAAGGAGAGAGATGATGACTTTGATGTGATCTTCTTTGAGAATATTGAGAGCTTCAGGGCTGTCAATCAGCACGCAGTGCAATACATCCAACATGCCTGAAAAAAAAAAGTGATGAATATGTCGTGAGGCGGAGCGCTATCTTCTCCGTTGGAGAAAAAAAAAACATAAGAAAGTCAAACGGAAAAATATTATAGAAAAAAGATATACAGTTATGTCTTGAAATCACTTTTCTTCACGGCAAATTAATAAAATAAAATTTTAACACAGATGCTACAGCCCCGGAAATGTGAACAGATACGAAGAAACCCCTGTTAATACGCGGCAACTACAGTGACTGAATTCATTCGGCAAAATCATATTTCGCACGATCAAGATTTCATACACGCAAGACAATACCTTTATAGTGAGCGATTTTCATAAATATGTCAATGGACCTAAATAACCAAATATGTTCTTTAGTTATCTATACGGGGACCCTTACGTATAAAGAAACGCTTACATCTGGATGGACATTCACAACGACAGTACAGACCGTTCTCGACTTTTGAGACAAGTGCTGTGTATCGCGTCAGAGGTACTGGACAGACGGCCGCTGCGAGAACAAAAGCTAGGGCAGCGCTCACGACGGTTGTTCCAATTAACGGTGCTAGTGCGTTTTTTTCCGGTTGACGAGCCTGCAACACAAGCTGTGACAAGAGAGGCTGCGACAGTAGTGCGCGTGGTCTGCGCTGTTTGTTCGTAAATAACGTGTGCCCACTCATTTCTTTCCCTTTTTCTTGAACTCATTTTGCACCATCTCTCCTTTCAGGGAGCAAACCGGACACCTTTCTGGCTAACCTCTCTGCCTTTACCCTCTTTCCTCTCCTCTGTCGATTAAACGTCCCCATTGAACCCACATATTACAAGCTCGCAGGGAAATTTAGGGCATGAACGCAGACAGCTATTCAATGCACATTTAATAGACATAAGTCTCCGTTCACGAGATAGTGCAATGACTGCCATTGTAAACCTCTAAGCAGCGTCAATATAAATACTGTTTACCTGTTCCTTCGGAGGCTTGTTGACTGCTCAGTCGGCTGAACAACCAGTCTAGTCTATGTGGTTGGGCGAACTGAGCGCAGTTGGTGTGGTTTCCCTTGATAATGGCAGCTGGAGAGAGAGAACATCAAAAGAAGCGTTGAAGACGCCAGTCACACCGCAAATACAGGGGTGATTTATGGAACATTCGACTGATCGTTTCCGAGCGCTCCTCAGAAGCTTGAACGGTCGCTTAACAATGTAACTAAGCTTTACTGTGGCAATAACACTGCTTATATAGTGGTGAAAAATGCGGAACAATCCTACTAATCATATTTTTTATCCGTAAAACAGCTGCATTGTTGTTTTACATGATAATCAGAGCGCTTTGAATGCGCTCTCAGAAGACCAGTCGAGCGTGCCGTAAAAGTGACTAGTTATTCGCCTAACAAATTGCGTCATAATCATGGCGTCCAAAGGGCATAATGGATATTTAAGCAATTATATTGCATTGCTTAAGTCAGCGCTGTAATTGAAGTTGCTTAAGCGCTACATACAATACGGGTAAAGAACTAGCGAGGTTCATTAGGTATCCGAATGAAAGAGAAACCCCCATGCATGCAGCGTTCCTCTCGTATTCTTAAGCCAGTCCAGTTCACAAATAAATTGAAGCCCTTTCTTCCCACTGACCTAGCAGCTGGTACAGAAAGCCAGATATCGTGTCCCAGCTCTGCCCGGCGTCCTCGCCTCCCATGGACACCAGGTATCCGGACGTTGTGATCGCGTTGATTTTATCTATCGTTTCTAGGATGAGGTTCAGGATGCCCTGCAAAGAAATACGGCTTAGGACAAACATTACGCTGTGCCTGAAGAGATAGAAGGAAAATATTCTTGTTAAAGGTTGGTTGCTACGTAACGCTCTGGCCTAAACTGCCGAAGAAAAAAAGAACGCACCGACAGACGTACATAACTGTACACCTCAGATTGCGCTCAGTTATGCAGACACATTTCAAGTAATGAGTGAAATAATTACCTCTTCTTGAAACAAGTCTTGTCTATTCCTGAGAGCCTTCAGCTTATTTTGCTTTTCTTCGTGCTCTGTAAATGCAGCAAAAAACGTAACGTAGGTTATAGAAAGAGGAAAACAAATCTTAGGAAAATGCCTACAAGTGCGTCTTATGAAACGCAGGAAAACATTACGCGCAGTACTAACGCTGCATAGTATATATAGTGAACCGTGTCGTATGTACATCACCTCTGAATTTTTTATATCGTGACGACATTTCGTGATAGTGATGACGAAAACATTACGCTCGCTTTTTTTTTCTTATGGAGACTGCAAAGCAGCAATGACATCCATGCATACATTGAAGCATTGCTGTGGCCACTGACTTCCGACACAATTGTTTGTTTGTTTTTTTGGCCCAAAATTAGAGAAAGCTGGGATGCGTCTGTCCACAAAACTTACTTTTTCATGTGAGCATAACGGCAAGAGGCCACACAAAATTAGGAGCTCCGCCTAACAGATTTAGCTGTGCTAAAATTACTTCTTCACTCTGCTCGGCCAAACACTTTCAAAGAGGTTGCTGCGTACCAACACGACCCCTGCACTGACGGTTAATTCCTGCGCCTCAACTAACAGCTTACAGTGTTACGCAATTTATCGATTCATGTGGATGTTTACTAGTGTGGTTTGTTGAATATAAAGATTCTGCAGTGAACTGCCAAACTCTCCAGGTTTGTACGTCTGTGGTCGAGAATTCTGCGTACGAAACTTCTTCAGCGGTATCACTACAAAGTGAGGAAAACTGACTTGTGTTCCAGCGTCAGTATATTTCGATGAGCTATTGTTTGCTGGTGCGCGGTTGCCTACTCATCGAAGAGAAGTTCTGGTACAATTTACTTGGCGGCTTTGTTTGTCTTCCCAAAGCAAGACATTTGTAGTATTCGCGCAAGCAGCTTCATTCGCTAAAGTGGTTCACGAGAATGCAAGAAATGTAAGATCAGTGCGTATTTTCGTCTAGAGAATAGAAAACTTGTAGACATATTCACTTATAGCAGAATTTCATTGGATCAACTGACTGCAGAGACATTTACATTTTGCAAATGAAAAAGAGCTACAGCTTTTTGCCACGACATATTTTGGATTGTAGCATAAACTGATACATGATGTCTAAAGTCTCTATACAGCGTTCCATGCGTAGCAGGCAACGCCGTGGAACGCTACGAAAGTAGTGAGGTCATATGGGTATCACTGAGCATGTTCTTACAGAGTGGTTCTTTTTGATCCGCGACGCATTCTACGCAAGAATTACTTCATATATTACAACTACTACTTGTGTAACGTAAACATGTGTAAGTTAATTTCAAATTGCGCATTCGTTTTGTAGTTTTGTGCGCCGTACTATATTTTTGTCGCGAACACAAAAGGTTCACTGTGAGTGCTGGTGGCAGAAAAGTGTCACTCTGCTTGCACGGTGCTAAGCATGTTCATATTTACAATGTCTTCGATGTCACAAATACGTCATATTTGTCAACATTAAAACAAGGAACTTAATGCCACATCGAACTACATGACACATACCTAAATTTTGCTTTCATATGTGACCCACAAACTCTTGGCCGCGATTGCGAGCAGCTAGAGAAGTCTTCCTACCTTCGTAGCGTATTAGGCTATGCATGAAACAGAGTACAGACAGTTCTGACGAATTCCCCATATGCATAAGCATTATCCTGCTTCGTGTTGTGGTCAAGGGTAGTCAGAATTGTAACACCGACCGATGTCGTCTTCCGGCTGGACGAAGTAGTTGATGAGGTCCTCGAAGCACATGATCATCTCGTCCTGGTCGATGGTGCTCATGGCAGACTCCTGCCTACCGGCACCACTTTGCATGGCGTCCAGGTTTCTGAAAGAGAGGAGGTAATAGTTTCCCTCAATATAAGCGAGCCAAGAAAGGAGAACAAAAAGTAGGCTCATGCAGAAAATGCCATACACTTCACGCTACACCGAATTACATGATGAATAACCATGTGTTTCATTTTGATACATGCTGCACCACGTTTTTGTCGTGGATGCGACAGTGAGGACTCTCTCTGTATAGTTTGGGACAACTTAAGAATATAAACAAGCTCCACCAACAAAAACACTGTGTATTTGCCCTTCACCTCTGAAAGAAAGCCGAGCCGGTTAGAGTGCACTCAAAGCTTAATGAATTTGCAAAAGAGTACGCATTTGGGCTCGTTGGTTCATGATTACGAGCAATAAAAACAGCGCTAAACGACGGACGAGTGAAGGGACACAGACAAGGGCGCTGACTAACAACGAAAGTGTGTTTATTCCGTCAGTCAGCATATATATGCTTTGCCGCTATCTGAAACCACAGAATCTACAGAATAGGGCATGCGCAGGGGGAATTGCAATTAATGTGATAAGAAGGCAATCTCCTTCGGAAGGAGAGAAATGGACGGAAGGCTTACACATGCTTCGCCACTAACGTGAATGGGGAAGGCTTCGGAAATAAGGCGTGCGCGGTCATCACGATATTTTGACAGATAGGTTACACCTTCGAAGGATGGCTTGCAGCCGCATTCATTGCAATGCAGTGACAACTGACTATCTTTTGCCCGTTTTGCAAAGACACTTTGGTTGTTAGTCAGCGCCGTTGTCTGTGTCCCTTCACTCGTCCCGTCGTTTAGCGCTGTTTTTATTGCTCGTAATAATGAATTTGTTCTGATAATGCAAGGGCTAGGATAATTGGAGAATAAAAACTCGCTATTTCAGGCTAAGATGTTGTATCTGGCTGAGCACTGTTATCAGGATCAGCCACAAAATTTGCCCAGGTCGTTCAGGTTTCTTGAAGAAACCAGTGACACAACGACGGGACAATACGGAGAAAAAAATCTGTAAATAACGCACGACACAACCTCATGTTAAGAAAATGAAAGAACCTAATTAGCTGTCGCTTCTATGCAAATTATGTTCGAATTGGAGAGCGTACACATATAATTTTATTCTGATGTCGTCACAGAGTGTAGCTATGGTATCATTGCCTGCTATGCATGAAATCGTGTACAGAATCCTTTCACAACGATTTATTCGTCTAGACGAGCTAGCGCTACTTCGTGTGCACTTACACGATGAACTTGTTGAAGAGCGATCCGCATTTACGGATGACGCGCGCAGTGCGGGATTCCTCCACCTGGGCGCGGCTGAACTCGAGGCCGTCGTCCATCTTGCCTTCTTCGGACATGATGGCCTGCGCGTAGCCAAAACACGACATCGTACAGGGACTCCTCCATAAAAGCATGATAAGGCGAGAGCACGATGGTGCTGCTTCTGAATGCAGTTATTCACCAATACTACGCTGCGGCAACTGCAAAGTTGTGCCGTTAAAAAGCACAGACTTCATGTGTGCTCATCCTCGCTGTGGCAAGCTGTGAGTTCGGAAATCCGTAAATCCCTAAACACCTAGCCGAAGATGAAGTACAGCCGAAGTAGGCCTGGACTCATGGCGACAATGATTAATCCAACATTGGACCTCTGTTTATGGCAATTGATGAAATAAAAAATCCGAGGACAACTAAGCACTTATAATGAGCTACGAATGCGAAGGCGTTAGTGTCCAATTGAACGGCGCTGAGCGAGCGGTCCTTCGAGTTTTGCGCTGCGACTAATGTACCATAGCAGTACGTGCTGCCCTAGCCAGCAAGCAGCAGTAGCCCGTGGTGCCAACGCCGAATGCCGCCCATGCGGTGATGCCCTCACCCCTCACGCCACACCTGGCGCGCTATCGCTACAGCAGTTCCCTTTCACCCGCTCTGCCAACGACTGGCTCGCTCAAGGAGCGCTCACCCCAAGAGCGAGAGCGAGGGTAACGCGGCGACGCGCTCGCGCCTCACGTGACACCTGGCGTGTGCTGTGGTGCAGCAGGTGTGCCCTTTCGCCCGCTCTGCTGCGTCAAGGCGCGCTTGTGACGTGGCGTCGCAGTCAACGGGAATGCGAGTTTAGGTTCCCGTTTCGCTGCTACAGATGACAGATGTCGGCCCTTTCGACCAATGTGCCATTTGACGCTTTCGCACGAATAAAAAGAAGCAAATGCGAGGGCTGTAGAAAGGGTACATATTGGGCGAGTTAATCTAGCTTTTGGAACACAGTCGCAATTAACTCCATTCTCTTTAATTCTTCATGTGCTCCTTTGAAATTCCATTTTTTTTCTGTAATGAATTGTAACAGTGTGTAATGTTGGAACAGGACTTGGATTCTGGTCTGAAAGACGACGAAGTATATTTGGGACTAACGCTCTTCGGCGCGCGTTGGCTCAGCCATTAGGAAGCTGTTTAAATATACTTACTCTTCCTCCCGTAAAAAGATATGTAATGTTCCTGATATTCGTATTTTCAGTGTCTGCCTAATGTAAGTGTGTACACTTGCATTATCTGTGTACATTGTCTTGTATATATGTGTTTACTATCGCAAAATGTTGTACATACTGTAAATAAACTTCTTATAAACAGTAAGGAGCCCCGAGTTCGATCAGTTCAGCTGGGCCTTTTTAACGTACACTTAAATCTATGCAGACGACGGTTGTTGCAGTTCGTCCTCGTCCAAATACGGTCACATCGCCAGGAAACGAACCCGCCGACCTCGTACTGAGCATACAAACGCCCTAACCACTAAACTACTGTGGCGGGGCCTGCGTCCAGTGCAACTTGCGTAATGAATCTGTGTCGGTCAGCTGAGGTTATAAAAAGGAGAATGTAGAACGAAAGAAGAGGTTCCACGTTAAGCCGTAAAGAGGTTTACTGCGCCTTCTAATACATTCCTAACACTTGAGTCTGAGCTTTGGATCCCTACGCATGACCTTTCCTCTTTTACGTATTGTTGGCGCCGATGTGAACTACTTACGTAGTTCCCTTTTTTTTTAGGTGGAGGCAGACTTTCTGAATGTTCAAGTGTTCAAACCTTTTCTTTTCACATTCTGACAAAGGAGTACATGTATATGCTAGAAAGGTGCAGGAAGGTATTTGTATGACAAAACTGGCTCCACTGTTATGCCTGCGAGCAATACCTTCTAAACATTTTTCATATCTGCCGAGCTATTTCGAGCCTTTGCCCACTCCGACCTGCGAAGCCTTCGCTAGAACCATAACATAAAGGTCAGACTGATGAACTGGTCAATCTAAATCGTGATGGTTTCTGTCTCTGATTTCAGAGTCCTGGTAGTAAATTTTAGCTGTATTGCCCAGGAACGATATCACAAAGCTGTAAACATAATCAAAAATGAGCTAGACTCCAAGAAACCTTTTCTTGGTAATGTACACAGAATTGGTACTGAACTACGCATGAATAAAGAGAAACATTCACTTCACGCGAAAAATTTGCGCAGCTCACCTGTTTTTCCTCCACTTTTCCAACTCCTCGCTTTTTAGTTTCATACGTCTGAAAAAAGAAAGAAGACAAGGGAATCAGCCACTAGGTTACAACAGAGGCAGCCAAAAAGCGCCAATTATAAAAAAAACACAAAAGTGAAGCTTCCATTTCAAAAGTTTAAGGAAAGTTATCACCTTGTACGATAGCCAGAGTCCCGTCTCAAGATGCTGCAGAAACACCGTAGTGTCGCCATATTTGATAAGGGGTGATCCAAGAACCTCTTCCTCTTTTTCGTCCAGAACGATCTTCTTGTCGTCCTTATAAGGGAAAAAGGTGCAGTGGACAGAGCGAGAAATTAAAGCCTCTCCCCGTAATGCAATTCCTTTGAATGAGAGTTTCAAGATTAGCGGACTAAAGGTTGGCAGGTGATTTGCAGTGCCGAACGACGCACCAAAGCGCACTTCAGCCTCCAAAACACGGTAACGCTATTCGTTTAAAAAAATTAGACAAGGTGTATCACGTTCTTTCCCGTTAGACGATACTCGCACGTTGAAATGACGGCGAAACGCGGTAAATACCACCTTAAGTGTGAGCTAAGAATTATGTGCTATTGGAAGAACTTGTGCCCAGATAGGCAAGCAACACACAAATCACAGCCAAAGCGGCGAGAGCGGTCCCCGAATCTTATCTCTCGGTACAAGTACGTTGGCTATTTATGAATGTCTCGCTGTTCAAGTGAACTATGCGTTAACTATAGACGGTAACGCTTCCCTGTACACGGTAACGCATTGCAGCTGTCAGACTAGGCGGTAACACTTCGCAGCGTCACACGGTAACGCTTCGTACTAGAAAATAGTTGACAAATGCTTTTTACTAATTTACTAATGCTAAGTTTCTCCGACTGCAGCCAATTTGCACGGGCGAGAGGCCGGTGGAATAACTCGCCGTTCTCGTGGACCACTCCCGATGACAGTGCACTCTAAGATTACGAAAGGGAGAAAGGGACAAAGAGAAAAGGGGAAGGGGAAAATGGCCGGGGTTGTGGTTTCCGCAGAAGAACAAATTTTACTTCAACTGGGAAGCTTTCTTTCAAAGAAACCCGTAACAGTTTTCTTTGTAGCTTCGTGCTAAACAGTCGTGAGGATGAGAACTTCTCCATTTCGTAAACTTTCCTCCACTTTGCAGGCTTTTGCAGAACTGATGTGCCGCTCTAAAATGATGTTGCACACCTCAGGCGGCTGCGCATGCACAGGTAGGTTTTAGACTCCTTTCAATCTTAATATCTCGTCAGCTTGCCATTCCCCGTGTTACTCACTATAAGCATAAACACTACAGCACATAATCTGTACATAACCATTCGCTACACAGCATGTACACTATTCATACAACCGTTCGCTACAAATCATGAATGCTTCGCCTTACGTATAGGCATCAACTACACTTGAGTCTGCCAATGGACTGAAAGTAACACTGAATGCATTAGTTGGAATTACACGATAAGTGCTTTGAAAATACGAAATTAGCAAAACGCGGAAAACATTTTGGGCAAAACAGTCAAGCAGTCACCAGCTACAGCCCACTTGAAATTGTTAGGATGTCTGCCTGTCTGTCCACGTGGAGCATGACAATATTTTTGAATGCTGGTCTAACTTTATACCTTCATATCATATTCATAAGTTGAATAGAATAGAAAGCACGCAAGAAATTCTACGCAAGCTCAAAACAGAGGAAGAGGGGCGATGCTGGCAGGCTGCCTGATATCTTCCCACTTTGAACCCCGTGTACCACGTTGCATAGCCAAATTTTGCTGAATACCTCCTTTGATCAAGCGTGACCTCGATTATTGCAGCGATGCATCGGTTTCGTAACACTGATATGACCTAAGTTTATTGATGCCGTTTAGTAATTTATTCAAGGAATGCCTAGTGAAATGCGACAATGCCACAGAATTGCGAACGCGACATGCACTTTGCCTCTTGTTTTTTTTTGTTTTTCATTTGCCCATTGCCATTGTTACCATTAACGAATGTTACTTTTCAGTCGCCTACAGCATGGAACTAAATGGAACGTGACAGATCTGAAAGTAATATTTAACTTTGCCACGTCACTCGAGGACAGCTGAATATCTGCAGCGTGAATACACAGGGCATGAACAAAAACAAACGACGCACACACGTCACCGCGCACGTCATTTCTGTACCTTCGTTCTGTCGATTCGCGTGGCGTGGGCTCAGATTTTTTTTTTTTTTAGGGCAAATGGGCTACAAGTTTGCGACGAATCGCAGGCTCTACCATTTCGCGAAACGCTTACCTTGGTCTGCCTGAGACAGAACGCCGTCGCCGCGACGGTGGCGCGCTCTCGCGGCACGAGGCAAACCTCTCGGTTCTCGCCGAAGGCCAGGTACTGGCCCGTCGTGATGTGGTGGATGCGGAGCGGGTAGCCCCAGTTCACGAAGCCGCCCGCCCACCTGCAACGGAAGCGAACACGTTGCATTGTCAAACAACATTGTTAAACACCTGACAAATGTTAAGACGATGTTTTGTTGCGATAACAACACGTGGTGGACATTCGAGGCGCGTGCGACTACCGCGCTGCCCAGGTTGCGACGGCGCATGCGCGACCCGCCTGGCTAGCGCACCCAGTAGTCTAGGTCACGTGACGTGCTGCGGGTGCCAGAGCGAGCGTGTGAGCGTGACATCTCTGGAGAGTGGGCAAGGCGAGATGGCTTGTGCCTCGATGCGCGCACTGAATATTCGCACTCAAGAGTGGGAGATCAAGTGATCTGTCGTGTTTTGCAGGGACTGACAGTGAGAGTGTTGGACGTGCTTTGGAACAAGCACGTGCGCTGTCCCCTGTCGGTGTTTCTCATCGAGCCAGCGTTGTAAGCGCGACTGCTAGCGATCATCCAGTGAGCTGCGTTAATACGTCTCTTTGAGCGCGTAACAACAGTCGCGTTTAGATAGTATGCAAATTTTTAATCCAACTTATATTGCTCATAAGTCTACTGAATTTACTTCGCGTAATAATGTAGCGCCTAACTATTGCTGTCACTGCTTCGCCCATCGAGCGAAACTGCGACTTCTTTAAAACCTCTAAAACCTTTCTCCACACCGTCATCATTTATTGAAGCGCACATTGGTTGCGTCGATGATGAGCACTCAAACAGTTACTGACTCGATGCTTTCTCACACATTACAGAATTTAAGCTAGTTGCTATACCAACACATTCCGCTGAGTCGCGCCAGCAAACGTGTGCTGGTGCTGAAAGTTTCCGGCATTAAGGCGGGAACTCTCTTAGAAAAAACACCAGCTTACGGTCGCTTGTCGAAGTGCCTAGGTGCGCGAGTCAAACTCAGAGCAACTTGATCATATTTTACCGATGAAACGTATAGCGTGCGAAAACGACAGCGCGCTGAGAGCACGGGTGTATGCGCCACGAGGCGAATGGATCGTAATAGATCGTTACACGAACACTTAAGCCCCTCCTGGCTAGTGTTATACTAGTGTCAAAAGCGAGGCACCTGCAAGCGATGCCTGCATAGACCATTACCCAAACCTTCATTAAGTTACGACACCATAACAGTCTGCCATGGCAGTGTGTTGGCGCTGGAGGAACGGCGCAGCCAAGGAAGGTAATTCAGACGCGACTGCAGATTAATCACTGCCACGGTCATTAGGGCCGCCTTACCGTCGGTACACAGGGTTATTACGATGCAGGCGCGGGCCATGCAATATCGCTGACTTTCAGTTTGTTTAAGTGTAAGTTAGGCGTATAGGGCCGCAATATCGGCGTTGCTGGGCAGTACTGCGATGTTACGGAGTAGCGGAGCGTTATGCAGAAAAAAAAAACGCCAAAAGCGTTACTCACTTTGTTCGCACTAGCTCGAGCCTCCATAGAGAACGAGCTTGATTCAGGACTGCACCGCCTTCGTAAACAATGATGCTAGGAGATAAAAAACAATTAAGAGAGAGAGAGAGTAATGTTACATATGAGAGATCACTGTAGGCAGCTGCTCTCACGGGGATACATGTCTCCGTGAACGCAACTTATCGCGTCGCCATTCAAACGGGGAAGAGGACCCTTATGAATGCGAAATATAGTGAAACGCTTTATCAAATAAATCTGAGCTTTAAGCACACAAACTGCACCATGAAAAGGGTGGAAAGACAGCTAAACAGTTATACTCATATAAGTTCTGTGCTTCTGGCATCTGTACCCACAACGTGAAATAAAAATCCAAATTGATTTGATATGATTTCAAATGCAACAACGAGATAAGCACAGAAGCTGAAAGGAAAAGAAGTTCCAGAGGAACTTGTTCTTGGCAGCAATGTTAACTTCTTAAAGAAAGCATTTATCACTAAAGAACGAGCAACAAAGGACCAAAGCAACAATAACATAGTACACATCTTTGCGTAAAAAATATAGAAATATTTATAGGTAAGGGTAAGGTAAGGTGGAAAGGTTACAAGCCATGTGGTCTTCTGCTGCCCCATTCCACTTCTAAATTGGAGCTATGAGCAATAAAAACTAAAGAAATACTAAGCATGAAAAAGAATGTTGTAGATCACTTAATGCCAGACCTAAGCGGGAGGTTCTAATGCTTAAAGTTCAAATGCATGAAAAGTGTCAGTATTATTTTGAATAAAGATACATTCTCGTTTTATTTATATAATTTTTGCCTACATAAATTTTTTTCCCCTATACATACAGCGGTGCTGTGCAGGTTTTACTGCTCTCAGGCAAAATGCACAGGTTTGGTCGCCCTTCTGGGGAGAAGAGAATTCGCCAAAAGTTAGGACTTACTTTTGACCGGCCTCCTGGTTCCAGTTGGGCGGTATGGTGAGGCACTCGTCACCGCCGTGAAAGAACCTTAGCACTTCGCCGCCGAATACATAACCTGGAGAGTAAACAAGACCGCAAAAAAGAAAAAAAAATAAAGGCGATTGGGCATCCTTTCAGTTCTTCACAAATTTACTCTTGTGCTGGAGGACAAATAGCTGCGGCCGACTCGTTAAAGATTTTCGCGCGTGAGTGGCCTTGACTAATGACCGGCCATCTCCGCTTATGATGTTTACAGTATAAAGACAGGCTGAAATTGGCTCCGACGAACAGTTACACCCTGAGAGCTTTTTGTGAACGCGGGCCCAGATCTGTAACTGCCCAATATTCCAGGAGTTACGTATCTTCCTTAGATCATGCTCCAGGTTGCTAAAATTGAGACAGCTGCTCATGTTCAAGACAACTAACAAGTTACACACATGAGACGGTGCTCTATCGCATTGAATAGAGAAAAAAAGGAAACCCGCTACTTCATAAACAAAAATTAAATGCCCATTCGGAAGCCTAAATGACTTGTTATCAGTATAAACGCAGCAATCCTTAATTTCAAAGTACTCACTCCTGATGATTACATGAGATCCTGCGTCCGCTTAGCAGCTGTTTGTGCCACTCTTAGCGTTAGATAATAACTTGTCCGTTATTAAGTTAGGGTATAGCCCGTAATGAACCAATTTCCAAACAAACCTAACCCGACGCATGTTCTAAGGTCAACATGGTACGCAATAAACAAATTCGGGTCTTTAAATTAGCCTACGGATGTTTTACAAGCATTTAAGTGCTGGAGAGTTGGCGTAGAAGGCTGCTCAGATGGCGAGGCACCTACGTTCCGTAAAGCACGGCAGTTGCCTCTGGAGCGAAGTAGTACTCACCAACGTTCTTCGTTCTGCTGGTGCCCGTCCCGAATGGTGCCACTGACCAATGCGTGAGATGAAAGCTGGCGTTCACGATCGTGTCGTCGCCTTCCTTGGCCGTGTGCTGCAGGCAGTTAAAACGGCGTAAAATGTAGCTGTTCGTAACCATTTACTCGGCCACCAATTCAGAGAGTTTAATTGCGTTCGATGATAACTTTTTACATAAAAAATGTTTGAGACCGTCTTATACATGACATATGAATCTTCAATGGAACATAATACGTGCGTCGCCTGTTTCAGGCTGTTATACACGAACAGTTGATGTTTAATGTATGCATTACACAAAGAAGCAGACGAAGAATTACTGAAGCGTTGGGCAGTTCATGATGCTTTTCATACCTCGAACTTCCCACGGCGGGGCGTAGACTGCCCGAGCCAAAAGTGTATGCAACAATTCACCGCGTTCCTTTATCCGTAGAGCAGTACCAACTGCACAACAAAGTTCAATATTAATTATTATTATTATTATTATTATTATTATTATTATTATTATTATTATTATTATTATTATTGTTGTTGTTGTTGTTGTTGTTGTTGTTGTTGTTGTTGTTGTTGAAAACGCATATACATCTAAGAGAAAAGGGTAAGGGATGAGCAGGCTGGTAAGTGCCGCCGAAAGGGGCAGAACGCCTACATATTTTTCAGAAAATGAATACGCATACTAAAAGCACACCAGTTTAAGGCAGATTTTAGGCAAGCACGAAAAAGTAATTTTTTTCACTTGAATTATTCTTTCCATAAAAGCATGCGGCTACGGGCAGCTTTGAGGAACCTCCAGATGTAATAGTAAATGATGGAGTCCAAAGTTTCATAAATATTCTGTTAATGAGAGACGGCCATTGCGGCGCCTCCACATATCATAATTTTCATTACATCAGGTTGGCTCTTTTGCGACATCTCTGTACAGAAGTCTTATATTGAACCGACCCAGCATACATGCAGCGCCTGAGAACTATCTTCTTATGATCTGGTGTGATCAAAATGCATGTGTCTGCCTCTCCTTTCTATAATGGTCCTTTGGTCTCGCAATAACTTGCGCTGCAATATACGTTTTAGATATGACAATAAGATATCGTTACCGTAGTAAAGAATACATCACCGACCTTACGTTATTAGTAAAAATGTCAGCGCAGGGAGGATGACTGTACGTTTAGCGCCCAGATGACTTTCAAGGTAATGGTTCGATTTGTCATTGCCGACAGATCACGAAAGAAATACTTGAGCTCATTTGCTTCAACAATGGCGCTTGGAACCGCCTTGTTGAGTCTAATGACCAGATAAAACAATAACTAAATACAACTAATATAAACATGCATCAGGAAGCTCTGCTGCGGCAACTAAAGGAAGCAAAGCAGCTCGTGCGAATATGGATGCTCACCAGGTATCGCTCGGTAGCTACGCTGACGAGGATGAGGTCGTCTCCGACGCGGACCTTCTCTCCTTCGGACCTCTGCTTGGAGGCCGGGTGAATGGTCCACCAGCACGCCTCGCCTGGTGTGTGTGAGAAGGGGGGGGGGAGCGGAGCAGGGTGCATGAAAGGAAACGCCCAGCATTTAGGAAACGGAGCGTCGGTGTACCGGAAAGCAAGAGCACGACATCACTTGCAAGCGTGAATTTAGCACCCGAGCTACAGTCTTGTGCGTGTACTACAGCACGCTCGTCCCGCAATTTAATGAGCACTCAAGAAATTCGCGCTCACGTAACTAACCACCACGGAACCACGGCTGTGGGTGAGCAGTGAACGTGAATACAGTATCAGTACGCGTCAAAAAAAAAAAAAACAATCATTCCAGTCGCCGCGGCTTTTGCTCAGCGGCTATGTACTCGGGGAAATATCATTGCGAGCCTGCTATTCTTAACATAGCCGGAGGGTATGCTACGGCCATTTGCTCCATTTGTCCACAGTAAATATACATCAGCATTAGAAGAGTTCGGAACAATGCTTGGTTTTATCTCGTTTTGTGCTTGCCTTGAGCCGAAGCCGCTTCAGTGTTACATGCATTATTCATCATCGCCGTCCGTTATACCGTGCTGCATAAGCGACGACGATGGGTGCAATATAGCACGTACTGCAAATGCTGCGGCAAAACAAGCACAGGGAGAAAGAGGAGCTCTAAATGGCCAAGTTTAGTTTCGCATTACGACAACCTCTAGCGAGTGTGACAGGTGGGCGGCGCTGTCGTTCTCAATTCTGATGATGCTGATAGTATTCATGCACGCTTGCTTGCTAATGTACTGACCGAAGCGCAATATTAGCAGAGTCCGATGTCACAGATCGAACGTGCTCAACACAGCCACGTAGATATTGCCACGCGATTCCTCGTATATTGTATGACAGCGATACAGAGATGGCGACGCTTACGTGTTCCTCTGCAGCGGAACAATGCTCGAGTAAGCAAGGACATGAAGGTATCCTGCAGCTCGCAGGCCCCAGTGGGTCATTAGGTGCTTCGTTAAGTGATGTATCGACACACTGATAAGATAGAGACCGAATAGATGTGTGTTTTTTTTTTGTAACAGAGAAGCACAATAAGCTGCAAAATAGTTTACTATAGTGGTGGTGATCCATGAGTAGAACTCAACGCAATGGGTGATTAGAAATCGAAACATAGCAACGTCGCATACATCATTATGCGACCAGTTACACAAACTTTTTCAGCATTTAGAGCTGCACACTTGAGCGGAGATATTATGATTGCTCATGGGTATTCAGGGGCAGTGCGATAAAACAATGCGCTAAACATTTATTGAAGTGTCAATACTAATCGTGAGCTAAACTAGTCGTAACGCGAAACGACAAAACCGCTGAAACACTTGCAATAGGGAGCGCAAATGTCTTACTTTTAAAATCCGCACAATTATTGTGCGTTTTTATGCTCCGAAGCTACGTGCGAACAGAAGTGTGCACACAGGTTTACTGCAAACACTCGCCCAGGCGCAAGAAAATGCGTTATTTTTTTGTTTCTCACCACGTTTAGGATTTCATACCGTGCTCAAACATAAACTTTACAGTATCGTTATTTCTTTTCTCTTTTTTTTTGCTACACTAGGAGGAGTAGATTTTAAGGAAGAGAAAGGAGGAGAGGTCGACCCGGAGAGCCTGTTTCTAGCCTGCAACTCGTCACTGGGGAAACGGGAAGTGTTACACAATCCTGCAAGTACCAAAGCGGTGCAAAAATATTCAAAGTGCCACGTATTACACTCTAATTGAAAGAACCCTGCCAGTAATTAACCAAGAAAGAAGAAAGAGGAAAAAAGAGGGAAAGAAAGAAACAACGATACTCAAAGAAAGAAAGGATATGTTAACATTGCCAGAAAATTCATAATATTTGGGGTTTTACGTGCCAAAACCACTTTCTGATTATGAGGCACGCCGTAGTGGAGGACTCCGGAAATTTTGACCACCTGGGGTTCTTTAACGTGCACCTAAATCTAAGCACACGGGTGTTTTCGCATTTCGCCCCCATCGAAATGCGGCCGCCGTGGCCGGGATTCGATCCCGCGACCTCGTGCTCAGCAGCCCAACACCATAGCCACTGAGCAACCACGGCGGGTGCCAGAAAATTCGACTGAGTTCTTGGATTCGCGAACTTCAAATGCGTTCATCCGAGCAGGAGAGCGACACAATGAGTCTAGGCGAATCGTTTTTTTCGGAGCGCACCCCTAACGGGCCTCCGTGAACATAATGACGACATCGCGCAGACAAAAGAGGGAGGCCATTAGTGGCATAGCCGTCACAACCAGTTCATTTTTCTCTCGCATGTCTAAGTACCGGCTCGATCAACTACGGCTCGACTGCGTCAGACGCACACACGCACACACGCACACGATACAGAAGTGCCGCACTACAAGAGATCCGCGCGACAGCTCCTAGTGGGGAGCTTAAACACTTGCTTGGATAAATAGCAGTACAACGAGGGTCGTTGTTCAAGAAACTCAATGCCTAAAGCCCTCCTACAACGGGACCTATTTGGAAGGACGTGACAGTGCTCGGGCCGTTGCTGCTGTTTTTTTTTTCATGTATAAACGAGAAATGTGTTTTGAAACGCCACAGGCGACATCGAACGGTCGCGTGCCGCGTTAGCCGTGTGTGAGGACTGCATGATCTTTACGAGGAGGCAGTTGCAGCAGTTTTCTTAGATAAGCTCGGAAGAATTTCACGGGCTGCCATAAACCGAGTGCCGTTAAAAAGAGCGTGGAATTCGCGTGCGATTATGCAAACTGATGTTCCCAACGATCGAAGCAAGCGCTGGCTGGCTAAGCAAGCTTTTAGAGCGCGACATAAACGGCGCAAAGGCGTTAAGCTCGGGCATGTTTATTATTATCGGAAATGTCGTTTTCAGGATATTACTTTTACTTGCGCCTGTCATGAAACTCAGGATTCATCAACTTGTACTAATGTCCTTGCGCAACCTATTACATATATTCATACATACGTACGACATCACTTCTGCAGGAAAAAAACGAGTGTTGGAAGTGAGACCTTTGTCTATGCTTTCTACACTGTCCTTTCATTTTCCTGGGGGCTAAGAGACATAAACGTTTAAATTATCATGAAAATAGCCAAAAACTGGTGTGACCAACGTTTTGCTTCAAGTGCCGCTGATTTTTACTTGAGCCGTCTTTACGAGCTATCACATGACGAAATAGTAAGCTGGGTATCAGAAGTATTTGCTCCAGGCGATAGAGAGTTACGCTTTAGCAAAAGAACGGTTGAAAAGCGAGTTCTGACCTAATTTTTTTCCCCGGCGAATAGCTTTAACTTTCATTTACAATCATGTGTTTTGAGTTTTATTGTGCTATCCTCTTTGTCTCTCCATTTGCTGAGCGTGGAGGTCTTGTCGCTTTGCTAAATTTCTCTTGCTTCCCGCGTGGAAACGGCAAGCACGCGAAAGGCACAAAAATGAGGAACATACAAAACCGACTTAGGCCGCGATGTCTAATTCATGTTTTCCACGATACGCGAAGTGGGTGATGCTGCCGCTGATTACGCAAGTGTTTAGGGAAGGCTCAATCTTTGCGCGTTTTTGTTCTTCTAAGCCGCACCATTACCGCGAAAGGTCCTGCAGGCTTACCTTGACAGTGATCTTGTAAGCCGACATCGAAGGCAAGTTTGTCGTTGTATGAGCTGCTCGAAAGACAAGCCAGGTACTGTGTGCGAGAAATGGGGCGAAAAAAAATAATTTTAGTTGGTAAGCAGTAGCAACCAATAAACATAGTAACATCGTGCGCAAGAGAAGTATGGGCTGTCTACTGCTCTAAAGGAATGAACTTGCTCTGTAACTAGTACAGTAATCTTAATTCCAGATTTTACTCACAACCGCCTGGCAGACAGCCTATTAACAGATGATTGCGGGGAACTACAAATCATTAATAATACGAGGATGTTAAATGTTAAAGCACACAGTAACTCAGCCACTTATGTTGTAGTCAGTTCAAAATGAAGCGCTCTTCTAGCAATCAATACTTCTTAAGAAAGAAAATAATACGTAGTTCTCACGTTGGTTTAACCAAAGACCTGGAAATTTCTATGTCCTTTTGAACACACGTACAGACAGTGCTCTAGTTCCGTACGCGTACAGATAAAGAAAAAAAAAATGACACAACACACTCAAAAATGGCTGTGTGGCACACTTCCTGAAAGTTCGAGGATATGAGATTTCTCTCCAACAAACTGGGTCATGGAGAAACTTTGCAATGCAGCCGGAGACAATGGTTCAAGGACAACTCGTTGTAACGCAACGCCACGCCAAACTCTCTAAAGTGGAAGGGGGGGGGGGTCTTTTTCGTGCACCTACCATGTTGCTATTCTGGTGCCTCAAGAGCACGGCGTGACCGTACAGCAGAGTTCTGTGGCCCGACTGCGTTCCTTTGCCCTGGAAAAAGAGAGAGAATAAAGGGGCTGACATAGAAGCTGCACTGAGTAGAGACGCGGAGTTCTGAAGCTCTGACAAAGGCGATCACTTTTCAGAGGAGGACACGGAGGCGGAATAAAGCCGCTGCGCAAATCAAACGAGGCAATGTTCATGTTTGCGAGGATAGATAGATAGATTTCTTTTATGCAGTCTGCATTTTCTTTCCTGCTTGAAGGTATACACACAACACGCTCGCACGCATTCAGCAGGAGTGCTTTGGTAGAATTGTACACAAAACTGTGTGATTTGCGCGGTATGAATGTGTGCGCTATGAAAATGAGCCTGATATTGTGAGTTATATCGATGCGCTTCATCACACGGTCTGAATTTTTACTGTTCTTCATTTAACTTTTTTAACAAGGAAAAAGAAATCAAGAAAGAGATTCTGATAAGTAACCTCACTTTATTCATCAAGGTTCACTGATTTCATCTAATCGTGAACCAACGCGCCTGACAGTCCATCCTTGCAGTTGAATATTCAATCATTCACCAGATGTTGGTGCAAGCGTTCACTAGTGTGGTCCTGGACATAATGTTACACCTTACCCTTTGAGAGTAAGAAACTCGTTTATAATGTTAACAACACAAGTTACCTTAACCATCGTCGGAGGTTCTTGCACCCGAAACTCACGATGGCAATTAGGGTGGTAAAAAGCCGACTGCCGCAGCAACTTCTGAGTCGTGAAATAACTATAGACGAAACTGGAAACTGTTTGGACAGACTTAGATAAACATTTGGAAGGCTGTTCAATCTCCAGTTGTCGTCGACCAAACACAGCGTCTCTTTAGTTGAGTTGGGGGCGAGACTGGGGTGGTATGCAACTGCTCACTGCACTGTATATATACGGAGTCACACCTCGCGTGAAGGGAGCAAGGAGGAACGTCGGAGTGCTTCAATTATGTTACTGCACTACCTTCGCGATCGACCCCAATTTTGACGTATGATGACGCGCTCATTAGTTTTGACTAATTAATGGAGTCTTACTCGCCAAAATTATGATCTAATTATGAAGCCTGCAGTTGTGGGGAATGGCATCCGGGCGTAATGTTTAATTAGTGGCATCACGCTTCTATGCTAGATGCCCTCTGTTTGAATCCGACCATCAAACAAACAGCGTTGGTATATATATATATATATATATATATATCCAGTAGCACACAGAAATACTCGGCACGGAAAAATCGGGGTAACAGGTGACTCGCTAAGAAAGGCACTGTCACTGAAACGGCTTCTGTTCGCTTATGTATCCTGTCCGCACCATAGCTTTCGCAGCAGTAATCAAAGTGCTAAAGTGCTAGCCATTTGGCAGAATGTGTAACTGAGGAGACGGCTCTTCGAGACATAGTAATTTCCAGGCGGTAACATAAACTGGAGAAGGAATTAATACTCAAAGGTGTCACTAAGAAAGAAAACAAACTTGGTTGTGTTCCTAATAAAGCAAAAACAGCCAAATTGTAATTGATGAAGATAACCATTAGAAAAATAAGCCATGTTCTATAACATGTCCCACCTCGGAAACACAACGACAAGCCTATTTTTTTAAGCTGCATGCTCAAAGTGTACCTTTTCATCCCGTGATTTTAGGTCAGAATGCGTTTGTTGACCATATTGACGTTTTTAGGTTTTTAGAGAGCACAAGATGATTACACATACTTTAAAACCGACGTGGCTCTCTCGATTTGTTCATAATATTTCTAAGGTTTTAACGAACGAACCTTTTTCCTATATTTATTGTTTATATCACGTCTTTTGATTATGTTTCTGGCGCATCATTACCTAAGCCGTGCTGGCGCCATGAAACTCCGCATAAGTAACTACAACATAAAGGGAAAACTGCGTGTCTGAGCTCTAGTAGCCAGAATATCTTGTTCAAATAGTATTTGCAACACACAGATTTGTTCTTTAAGGTTAGAAATAAATATCGGTAGTATGGAGACGAGGGTAATTTTTAGCCCCAAAGTTAACCCGTAAAATTGATTAAATCTGAATCATTACGTTGCTTAACGTGCCTTGTTATTACGAGGCAAACATATAGCCGTGAGTGTTGCACGCAACCAATGAGTGCAGCGGGCAACGGTTACATACGTAAGCGGTACAAATACAATGACTCCCGTGTAAGGTCTCGCAACTGGTGGAGTACGCAAAAGGAGATCATTTATTTTCAGCAAACGGAGAAACATCGACCTGCGCCAGTGCGCAGAGACCTGCCAGCGTTTGCACGGGTAGGGTAAAAACGCACGGAAGGAAATAGAGATGATTGATGGTGAACACGACAGGAAGAAGGGATGCGAATATGCAAGAAATCCCATGCTGTGCTTTTGTCTTTAATTTTTTTGGAGACGCTGGCCCGGCGTACATGGAGGGAAATACATCCTACCATGCACGGTCTTCTCGTTGGCAATTCTTACTGTCACGTGGTCACGCCACGGGCTCAGAATAGCCGCTCAGACAGCGATTACCCTTCAGTACGCCTCCTTGAGAACAGGCCAGATTCCTCGGCCCTTCGGGCTTATGGAGGGCTGACGCAAAACAAACGTGCGGAGCTTGTTCATAATATACAATGATGCACCCGGCAAGATGCATGCTGCACGGCGTGATGAAAGGGAACGTCAAGAAGAATGGTATGCAGTTGGTTTTAGATGAAGCCGTTCACTTCATCTCTGCCGTCCAGGATTGTTTCTTTTCATTTCTCCCGCTGTTATCGTCACCGGTGACCGTTTGTTTGGTCGACATTTGTATGGCGAATGCCTGTTAAGTCGTTGTTGATAACATGCATACCAACTACGAGGCAGGTATTGAGCAATAAAAGAATGCTCGGACTTATTTTTAAATGTACCAGAAATGTGATAACGAGATACCGCTGTTAGTACACGCACTCATACACAACAATTTTTGAAAAGAGCGGTTCTTCTAAAAAAAAGAGATATAAAAATTCGAATCCCGAATGCTCATGAACGACTCTGTCGCCAGGACCCTCATTAGAGCCGATTTTTCATTGCTGTAATGCATCGGACATTCGGAGGAACGCTGGTCTCTGCTTTTCTGAGCTTCGGAAACGGGAGACGCACGCAGTAGCTCTAGGTTTATACTGAGCTCGGCGGCAGATGTTGATGGCGGAGTAACTTGAACACTGCCTCATTAAAACTTCTTTACGGGCGAGTTGGCGCATACTTGATTTGAATATTGTAACTGCGCTAACACATGCATCCACAAAGTAACAAAGTAAGGTTGGGAGAAACAAAGATTCTCGGTAAGAGTGCTGACACGGCGGCGCGCGTCAGTTTGGAAGCGTTCCACATAAAGAAATTTGGCAGCAAGTGCGTAAGCACCCACTCTGTATCACGATTTGCTGCAGAGCTTCAATTTTTGGAAACGACCTCTTATTGATTGATTGTCTGTTAGTATCGCTTGGCTTTTTTTCTTGTTTTTTGTTTTTCTGTGTCCGTTTTCGCTGATTGCCGGCACATACGTTCATCGATGCGCAATGTGATTTTTTTCCCGATTGTATCGCTCCCTTCCCTTTCACTTCTGCCTTTCCCCTTATATAAGGTATCCGTCTACCGTCAATAAAATTTAGTTGACAGTCAGCGCTTGTGTCGCGTCGTTGTTACTTTGTGGATGCATGTGTTAGCGCTGTTACAAGGTTCAAACGACCAACACTGCCGTGGTATTTAAGTGAACCAGAAGACTACGGGATCCGAAAGGGCTCAATGTTTTGTTAGTGACAATGAATCAAACATACGGCGAAGCCTGAAGAAGCATAAGGAAAATTAACTGCGTTCATTTAACATGGAATTACGAAACTATAACAAGAAGGGAAACGAAAAGAGACCAAAACTCGCCGCAGGTGGGAGCCGAACCCACGTATACCCCGCATTACGCGCGCGGCGCGTTAGCATTGAGCTACCTTGATGATGCTCCCGTGAACTTTATCGTGTGTCTGCGCATGCGTATTAGATCTAGTCCTGGGAGTGTTAGCCAGCGCCACTTAAGACAACGGCGGAGGATGTGGAACATCCTTTGAGCAGCAGGCGTCCCAATTTTTTTTTCATTCATTTTGATATCATTTTCCTTATAGCTTTCACACCTGACGTAGTAATGGTGGTTGGACTCGCCTGTCGATTTTCTTATAGCTTTTTGTCTGTTTGTCTTCTATGGTTATAACTATACTAGTGGCAAACAAGCGGTACCTCATACGTTTAGCCCTCGCTGTTCAAGTTGCCCTGACTTGAAATATAATTGTTATCGAATAAAAAGTTACTTATTATTCATTTGGCAAATATGATACATTTTGGGTCCAATGCGACTTAATGAATACTTTGTTTAGCGCAAAACGACACACACAAGAAAGACGACAGGACAAGGCGCCTGTCGCCTTGTCCTGTCGTCTTTCTTGTGTGTGTCGTTTTGCGCTAAACAAAGTATTCATGGATTCGTACCAACTAGCCCGCCAACGCATTGAGCTCAATGCGACTTCGGCAAAAAAAAAAAAAAAACATACAGTGGGGTCGCCGAAAGCGTAGCATTTTTCGAACTTGAATACCCGTTTGTGACTGAGTGGCGTGATGCTTGACTGATAGCATGTCCATTATCACGATTAGTTGGTGATCCGTCTTTGCGAACCGTTTCAGTGCATGAAATGCCTTTTTTTGAAAACGGGCACCACAATGCACAGTCTAGCACGCTCGCAGCAGGCGTATTCGTTATTGTTTCTTTTTTTTCTATTTATTTTTTTACCGAGAAAGGCGCCAAGTTTTAGCGCACCGAGGAATTCCAACATCGACGTTCTCCCGACTTCACCGCGCACAGCGTGAAAAGCCAACGAAAGTAAAGACTGGCCGTGTGCACGCTTGTACGTCGTCATGTGTAGACGTCCGCTGCAAGACTTTCACCGAACGGGCGGCTCTTCTTTAGACAGCTCCGAGCACAGAGACGCCTGCCTTGTTCGACACTAAAACGATCGCCCGAGCGTGGCTAAAACGGGAAACGGCTTTTGTGTTCACCCACCCCATGCCATCAAGAAGAACGAGGCGTACGTAGGGCTCGTCGGCTGCCGCAGAAAAGGAACGAAGCCGCGGTTCGCTCTTGCGAGAGCTTCGCTTCGAGCTCGTGTGAGGCGTCATTTACGGGCGTTTTTTTGTCTTCAGAAGCTCGGCAGAAAACGGGTGGTGCATGTGCTTCAGGCTTAGTTTATTTCTACATTGTTTTTTTTTCTTCGGGGACAGGAAGGCGATGGGACGCTCGGCGTAGGAGAGAGAGAGAGATAGCAAAGAGAGGAAAGGCAAGGAGGTCAACCAGACGAGCCTCCGGTTTGCTACCCTACACCGTAGGGCTTTCTACGCGGAATAATAGCGAAGGTTTGGGCCAGCCGGCTACCGTCATAACTTTTAAGTTGTTAGCGCACTAAAAAGGACAGGAGACAGTGGTACGACGCGGACGCAGCGGTCTATCGTCTCTTTTCGTGCGCCAGAAACCTAAAAGTTATGGAATACCAGCACGCCCAAACCTACGCTTTTTCACGTATACTGATGTAGTGATGCCGACCTAGGACAAGCAGGGTACTGCGGTGATAGACACGCCGTTCTAAATGTACACATGTAAGGCACGTCAGTCAGATGCACGTGTAGGCAAGAGTATAACGTAGCAGTGCATCACGTGCGAGCGTATTATCCGTTGGCGTGCTACAGGCCCCGGATTTACCCGAAAATGCGACTGAAGCTTTCATTATAGTACAGGAAGAAATGCTGCATTGGTGATTGGCGGTTATTCTGTGCCGAAAACAGGGAAACATAGGAAACTCGGGCTCGGAGGACGCAGACAAGTTGAAGAAACGAAATATGCGCGCAAACTATAGAAGAGGAAAAAAAAATGAAATTTACATTGTTCCCTTTGACCACGACGAAGCACGGTAACCATATAAAACAAAAACAACAATAGCTGATGCGTGTAGTAATACGAGAGCCTATTGGATATAAAACGGAAATGGACTCATTTGGTGGGGAAGGTAACAGCCAAAGAAGGAAAAAATGATATAGAACGTGAAATACTCGACATTTGCGTCACGCGTATTACTTTAACAAAGGAAGCATTAGAGACGCCGGTCCACGTTCTTGGATTGAACTTAACTGCTTAAAGTTTACTATCCTTCTGTGCTTCGACTCTCGGTCACAGCGAAGGGAAGACTAGCACTGCAATCCCGGATTTCCTCGAAGGATCAAGGAGATTTAAGCACTAAATTTCTAATTTACAGTTTCTATATCTTTTAACAATATTGATTTAAGATTTGTTTTATTTGTACGTTTCTCATTTATTCCGCAATTTTTATCAAATCATTCTCTCCAAGATAACTCTCTTAATTCTATATGCTACGTATCATAACATTTTGTTTTCTTCTTTCTTACGTTCTCCATTTCTCAATATATTTTTGCAACTGCCCCGTCTATTCGCCAGTCCCCCGGAGTGGGTGCGCGCCGCTGAATCCAAGAATCTACATCAGCGTCGACTAGCGACATCCGAAACGTGGGAGAGATTAGCGTCCCTCCACTGTAGACATGTCTCTGGGCAGGAAAGTGTCGCGGCTTGCGAGGATGACAGGAGACGAAGGAGGCAAGCGCGTGCGGCGTGTGTCTACGACACGACAAGGGCCTAATCGCTTCGGACAAGTGCCGCTCCTCTTCGTCGGTCCCTGTCATCTTCGCGTAGGCACCCCGAAACGCACCGTGCTTAGCGTGGCATGGACAGTGCGTGAGTGACGGGACTTTGTATACTTTATAGCTGGCTTGTGTGAATGCCTCTAATGGGAACGTCTTCCTCCTTATCTTTCTTTTTTATCTCATCGCCCCCTTCTCTCTCCCCTTCCCTCTACTTCTCTGTTCCCTCTGTACAACACCAAAGACGCTGGACTTTCTGACAGATTGTGACTTCACTGTGTGACGCAGGATTGTACGGTGACACTGCATAACTCTAGGGACGCCTTTGCGGGCTGCGTGACAGTGCCCACAGAAACAGTTTGTGTGTACGCGCATGTGTGTAGTTTTTTTTCTTTTTTCTTCTTTTTAAATCCTTCTCTCTCTCACCTATCGCATCCCCTTGCCCCTCCCCCGGTACAGGGTAGCCAACCGGAGACAATCTCTGGTTAACCTCCCTGTCTTTCCATTGCATTTCTTTCTCTCTCTCTCTCCTCTACCACAGCGCAGGGTAGCAAAACCGGGAACTCGCATCCGGTAAAAAAGGAAAAGAACCGCGACTTCAGACGGGACGTCAGACGATGGGGACAGGACGAGGGGAGCGAAGCCGCGACCAACGTCGTACCAGGATGGTCGCTATCCAGAGATAACAAGGAATCCGCCAGAATGTGCAAGCGAGGCGGAGTGAATTGGCAACTCGAAGCATAGGCGCGGTGAACGGGGCAACACAGTAATGCCGTGTCTGTATTTCGTACAGCTCTGCAAGTTGCGCTTGTCAGAAAGAATAAACTAAGTCCGTATAGGAAGCTGAAAAATAAAGTCTGCGTGTACGTGTGACGCGCGAACACATGTGAGCTGTACGCGCACACGGGTTGCGAACATTGACTGCAAATATGCGTCACTTTGAGCGCTTCTGCGTAGAAACGTAGTCGACTTCGTGAGTTGGAGGCGTCAGCACCTCTCTACACTGTATGTGAAGGAAAAGCTCATTGCTTGTAAGAAATAACAAACGGCGTTAATGAGAGAGAAAGTGACGTACTTCTTTCATGCTTTCATCGGACGACACGTAGTTTGGGTTTATGCATGTTCCGTTTCATTTCATTGTCATTTCACTTCACTTATTTCATCGTTAAAGTCCCGAGGCCATTACGTAAGCAAGGGCTACAATTGGTGAAGAAGAACGCATAATAGAATAAATAAAATAGAACAAAGCATAGGATAATAACATTTTGGACTGCATAAGTAAACGTCGCGTAGATCGTTTCTTCCGGTCGTAAAAGCAGTCTGCAAGATGAAACTCCTGCGTGGTAACCTTTTCGTATTTCATTTTAGGGAACCAATTGCCTAGGTTGATGAAAAAATAATGACCCCACAAAGTTAATACAGTCAGAAAGACATTCTTTAATGCATTTTTTTTTCAAGAGGGCATCTGCGTGTATGAGTTGTGCCTACTGTCCCTTTTCTGAAAACAAGAATACATATCAAATATGCATGAATAGTGACTGATATCCTTTAGTTCAAGAAGCTTGGTTGAGTTGTTCAAGACTCTGTGCGCATCTTCATGGGCACTTTAGCTTCTAATTGCCATATAATCTTGCAATGAATTAAAATTGCTGAGAATATTCGGGTTTGAGATAAGTAGTAGTCCATATTATGGCGAACTATGGCGATAACACACGGTAAATGTAACGTGTCCCGTTCCCGGTGCCTCAAGCCGAATTCGCCGTGTCATGCAATATACTTTTCTATAGGCATGAGCATACATTCACACATCAATTACATCTGTTATTTTTTTTAATCTTAGATGAATTTATCTGATGCAAAGTAACACATGCATGAAAGGGAGTCACTGACCGTGTCCGAGTTGGCAGCCGTGACCATCTCCTGGAGGGCCCGCACCGACAGCGCCTGTTCCAGTACCAGCACGCATGACAGCATCTCCGGGGGAAAGTTCTGTTGCAAAAAAAAGAAAAAGAAAAACAGGTATACAGTTGTTCTAGTCGGCCGGTCGACATGCATAAAAGCGGTAATGGATGACGCACTCACATCCGCGCTCATATCAAAAACGTGCAGTTGCCCTCCGACCGACCGACCGAACCACCAAGGCACACACACACACACACACACACACACACACACACACACACACACACACACACACACACACACACACACACACACACACACACACACACACACACACACATATATATATATATATATATATATATATATATATATATATATATATATATATATATATTATTTTTTGTATTTACAATACTGCCAGTCTCCACTGAGACCATAGCAGCTGTATATATATATAAATAAGGAAGCATTATCACGATACAACTGCTCGTAAGAGCTGATACCAGCCAGACAATGGCGATGTTGCCTATATGGTTAGCGATCGTGGCACCCCAATTGCATACAGTCGACACACACACACACTCACACATACACACACGCATATATATATATATATATATATATATATATATATATATATATATATATATATATATATATATATATATATATATATATATATATATATATATATATGTATATATGCGAGGCAGATAGCGGGGGGCCACTGTAACCAAGTTGGTGGTGGTGTTAACAACTTTGTTTCGGCAACAGAAAGGATTTGTTTGACTTTAATGTGCTTCCAGGGTGCGTGAGGAAAATTTCGAGGAAAACATATTTTTGGAACGTTGGGATTCGCTACGATTAGAAAGCGAATGTTGAAAAAATATACGCAACTGTCTCTAAGAATGGGTTAAATAAGTCACTCGTGCACTTCAACCAATCGCTAACTAATTGCCTCGATAAATTGTTAGAGCTATCGAGACCATTGCGAATCGACCTGTTTGCTATATGCAGCTGGCTGTTCCCCCTCATATAATGTTAAATGTATGAAAGAAAGTAGCCGTTATGTCTCCGTAGTCCCTGCACACATCGTCTTATAAGTCAGTGATGGGTGTGTCGTGAGATCTATTTGTACAACGAGAACGCAAAACAAAGCCTTTTTGCAAGCGCTAACACGAGTAGATACTCCAGTTCATCATCATTTGAAACTGGGCGTCCTAGAATATCGTGTTAATCTACCCTGACTCGCTTGTTACAAAGACTAGCAAGAACTGGAACGAATTTCCCACCGCCATCATCTCCTTTACGGACCAAGAAGATTTCAATTGCGCCATTCTCTCTCATTTCTTGTTGCCTTTTTTTCGGTGTAGCGGTATCTTCTTTTGTATTGCATTTTTACACAACTCCTATGTGTATAAGCTGGTCGCCCTATGAATGAGGAACTCACAAACAAAGTAACTAAGCAAATAAATAAACTATGTATACAAAAGATTACTGCGTTTATACAATGTTAGTCAATGCATCTACAAATCTGAAACATAACGCGATGCTCACAAAGGGCATACTGGGCGATCCTGGACGAATTACAGAGGCCGCTGTCTATATAAAGACTGCCTCACGCATCGATCGATATAATAAATAATAATATATGGGGTTTTACGTGCCAAAACCACTTTCTGATTATGAGGCACGCCGTAGTGGAGGACTCCGGAAATTTTGACCACCTGGGGTTCTTTAACGTGCACCTAAATCTAAGCACACGGGTGTTTTCGCATTTCGCCCCCATCGAAATGAGGCCGCCGTGGCCGAGATCCCGATATAATAAATGGGCGAAGCGACACCAAGCCGTGAGGTGGCGTAACACCAATCTCTGGCTCCTCAGGTGATTGGTATTTCTGTGCGCATGCTGCAGGCTTTATTGGGAAATTCCTCGAGAGAAGAGAGCACACTAGGATAATAAACACCTACGCTCCTATCACCGGATATTAGATATCCTCAGACGTCGCCAGAGCTGACAACGCGCTTCACAAACTCCCGTAGTTTGCAAATGAGAACGCCCCTGTGCCAGTGTGTAAATGAGAAAGCCTCTGTGCAGCGCTGTGGCCTGAATACGAAATCAGATGCAGGAACGTGATCGAGGTACAAACTCAATTTCTCAGGGGAACAATATGCTTACTTTTGTTTCTGCGCCGTTAAGCAATGCCCGTGATATATATATATATATATATATATATATATATATATATATATATATATATATATATATATATATATATATATATATGTGTGTGTGTGTGTGTGTGTGTGTGTGTGTGTGTGTGTGTGTGTGTGTGTGTGTGTGTGTGTGTGTGTGTGTGTGTCGGTAGTGGGGACGCATCATGTGATGGCGCATCATGGAGGCGACGTTGGGCTGGCGTGCTTTGCCGACAGTTCTTTCGAGCGAGCATCGCTTATTCGGCCAGGAAAGGGTGTTTTACCAAGCGCCCATCAATAATTCGGCCTTTCTGAGGAACGCCGTCAACAGGGGCAACACTGTTTTCCCGATTATTCCGGGCCTTCCCAGGGACCCGCACGTCTTGAAAGTTCACCTGTCGAAGGGCCCTGTCTTGTAGGTAGCGAACTAACGCCTTTCTTTCGCCTCCGAAGTACGTACACAACAGCGTAAGGCTCGAAGTGGGAAAACGGATCGTCGAAGTCCTAAGTAACGCTGCCTGTGCGTAGGCAGATCCAGTTCCAATGAGAAACACGATGGCAGCCTCTTCGCGTGTACTACCTTTGACCACACAGGGCTATAGAATCTTCTCGTAATATGATTTTGTTCTTTTCCGCATTCAACAGAAACGCAATGGAGGTTCTTGGATGATTTGAGGCTGACGTGCCAGGTAACTGCAGTCTATCTATTCCATTTGCAGCTGTTTAGTTTAGTGTGCATTCATTTAATGAACAATACGTATTGCCAAAGCAACCTTGCCATACGAGGCCCACGTAAACTTTTTTGTTTAATTTTTTTCACCAGGTGCTACCCTTACACTAGGCAGGCTTACAGTTACTCACTGAAGCCTCGGAATGCGTTCTGACTGCCACACAAAATAAAGCGACCACTCACGGCCGACTATCAACATATTCACAGCTGCAGGTCGTGTTTTTTGGACTCGGACGATGCCGCAAAATTATCAAAATAATTGGGCAGCTCGAAACAAAAAAAGATTGCGACGGTAAAATTTAATTTACAGTTTCACAGACATCCCGATCTCGCTTCAAAAAGTAATGAGTTTCCCTGTGAGTTATCATAAATGGCTTCTTTCCTGATTTCGCTTTTTCCTCTTAAGTAGTAACTTATGGCAGGCTTCTTTTCCATTGCCGCCAACCATGAGATTACTTAATCCTCTCTGACTTTCCACTTGACGTTCTTTGTTGCTGTGTTGCTCACCTTACAGGCCGCATACTTGTCGGTAAGCTTCCTAGTTCTTTTCCTCCTGTGTGAATCAATGTTTATCCTGTACAGATACTTCAACACTCCCCCAGCCCATTTACTTTATTCCATATTCCTCAGTAGTTCTTGATGCTCAATTTTACTGCGAGCTTCCCTCACTTCAAAACTAGTCCGGCCCATATCACCTTGCACAGCTTCATTTGTAGTCTTCCCATGAGCGCCTAATGCGAGGCGTCCCACTGACCTTTGGTTGCCATCGAGTCTTGATTTTAGCCCTGATTTCAAGCAAACAACCGCATTTCCAAAAGTAATTCCTGGAACCATTACGCCTCTCCACGTACCTCTGGATCACCTCGTACCTATAGTATCCCCATAGCCCTCTGTGCTTCATTATGGCTGCATTTCTCTTCCCGTTTACTGTTATTGTTTCTTTCCTGTGTTTCCATATATCTATTGCCTTCGTTTATCCATGTACCAAGGTATATATATTCGCTTACCCGAGGTATTTCCTGGGCCTGTGTTATCACTGTCTGTTCACTGTATTCAGTGACTACCGTAACACCTAATTTTCTAATGCTCAATTTCAAACTTCGATTCTCGCCTTCCTGTCCACCGATATTAGCCAGATGTTGCAAATAACCTTGCTTGTTAGCAAGCAAGACAGCAGGAAATCGTCAGCAGGACATCCAGTGCCATCTAGTAGCGGCTTGCGGAGACTAAGCAGCACGCAGATATGCGCCTGACGTTTAGATACTTTCTTTCCCAGTTTTCGTACTCCGTACAAAGGTGCTGGTCTTGCTCGAGTGTGGACCTTACACCTATAAATATGGCAGCTTCATTCAGGAAAAGTGCCCTCGTATAAGAGCACAATTAAGCCCTTCTCAGAGCTTCTGTTTCTGAATCCTAATTTGAGCCGCAGATTGTGTCGCTCTAGGAAGTTCGAAGTGTCACTTACGAGGCGGCAGTTACGACATCCTTCCCCCGCTGTACACCAACTTCGTTACGAATCGTCTTCGTATTAATTCAATTACAGTGAAACAAAGGGGGGGGGGAGGGGCTTGTGAAGTTAAATGACCCACAAGCATAATTTATTTTATAGAATTCTGAAAGCTTTATTACATTCCTTATGATGGCGTTGTGCCTGCGTTTGAAATGTAGTTCCATTTCCTATTTTATATCGACGTTTTAATCTACTTGTTCTTTATATGTGTACTTACCAATACGTGCGCGTGCACTTTTTCGCCATTTATGCATTTATTGTGCAACTGTATCAACAATTTCCTACATCTTTGATTTATACTTACATTATACAATCCATCTGTTTAATTACGAACAGATATCTCGAAAGAGCTGACGTGACTTTCTCAGTGCTTACGCTAGGCGAAACTGATTTGGAGCGTTTCGCTGTAATCCCGGAATTGTAGCATCTGTGCTAAAGCAAATAAATGAATACGATTATTAAAATAGTATGTTAGTGAGGACTCAGTCAAAGTTCGTTAATTCGGTTACTACCATATTTTACAACCGACTGCAGCTTCGTGCTGCAATCGGCTGGTTGACCCGCCGTGGTTGCTCAGTGGCTATGGTGTTGGGCTGCTGAGCATGAGGTCGCGGGATCGAATCCCGGCCACGGCGGCCGCATCTCGATGGGGGCGAAATGCGAAAATACCCGTGTGCTTAGATTTAGGTGCATGTTAAAGAACCCCAGGTGGTCGAAATTCCCGGAGTCCTCCACTACGGCGTGCCTCATAATCAGAAAGTGGTTTTGGCACGTAAAACCCCATAATTTAAATTTAAATCGGCTGGATGATGATTCTTTCCTATGATTAACATTCGTCTACCTTGCGAGTTTCGGCCGAACTGATTTGTTAAAACGATAGCTACTTTCAGGCAACCTTTTTATGCCAGGAGTGCTCTTTATGTAATACCATGTTAGTTCAATTGCCTCCTGAAAAGTAATCCTAGTGATGAGGCAAAAAAAAATTGGAGGACGCCCTTAAGCTTCACCTTTAAGAGTGGAACGCGATAGCGCTCAAAGCTCCCTGACTGCTTCTCATGCTTCCCAGCAAATGAAACTTATGTAACCATAATGCTTACTAGCAAAGGCTGGCGGCGAATGCTATGCCCGAAGGTCAGTTATCTGGGAGAAATGCGGCCCTTCGCGTGGGCCGACCCTGAAGTTCGTTCACAGGAGCACCAAACATTACAACGTTTTAAGGTTTCTGTTATTGTTTCGCACTTCTATTATTTCAGTCTGAGTAAATTTAATATAAAAGTCATGTGGCTGTCGCTGTTTTGTTTCACGACGTTTGTTTGCGGGCTGTCATTCTCAAAATTCCGAGAAATAGCTTTGTCGAGAATGTGCGCCAAGGTGTGAGCAACTTTAGAGCGATAGAATGGTGTGGCAATATAACCCGCATATATCGCGTCTCATATAGCAACGCGTGGTAGATACATATACCTAAATATATACAGAAATTTTCGTTCACAGGACGCCAACGCGGGCTACGACGTCGGCACCGGATTTGCTGCGACACGTGACCCTTAACCCTTTCGCGTTTATAAGCTACGTTCGGTTAGTGGGAGAGAGAGAGAGAGTGAACTTTAATAAGCACCAGCAGTTTTGTCGGCTGGGCCTAGGCCTCCCACGATGGGACGTCGAGGTCTTGCCTCTTCGCCGCTTCGTAGGCCTGCTGGGTCGCCCAGAGTTGGTCGTCGAGGTGGGAGCTGCGCAGGGCGGCGTGCCATCTCGACGAGAGGGTCACGGGATTAAGGTCTTGGTATTGGTGTTTGCACTCCCATAGCATGTGGTGGAGTGTTGCCGGTTCAGTTTTACAGACCTTGCACGTCTGGCTCGGGTAGATGTCGGGGTATATAGTGTGATAGCGTGTGAGGGAGGGGTATGTATTCGTCTGTAACAGGCGAAGGGTGGTTTCCTGTGCCCTGTTTAACTTGCAGTGAGGGGTGGGGAAGGTTCTTCTTGCGAGGTAAAATGACTTTACAAGGTCGTTGTATCTGGTAAGGCGGTCGCGTCCTGCGGGTGCACTTGCACCGTCTCCGGCACGGTTGACTAGTCCTCGTGCTACGGAGTGTGTAACCTCATTGAGGTTGGTGAGGTGCGGGTGGACAACGCCGGCGTGTGCTGGGATCCAGACGAGGGTGATCTGATTTTCAGACGAATGCGGGGCTTGTCGTAAGATGCGGAGTGATTGATGAGAAATGCGACCTTTGATGTAGTTGTTGACTGCTGCGCGAGAATCGCTCACTATGGTGTGACAGGCTGTGCAAGAGTGGCCAGGGCGATGGCCACTTCCTCGGCCGTCTCGGCATTTTTGGTAATGATGCTGGCAGCATGTCGGAGCAAGCCGCCTGTTGTGGTAACCGCCGCAAAGCGCCGTCCATCTTGGTACTCAGCTGCGTCGACGAAGGTGACGCCCGCGGTGTTGGCGTAAGCTTTGATGAGGGAAGTAGCTCGTGCCTTCCTGCGTTCTTTGTTGTAGTCTGGGTGCATGTTTCTCGGAATAGGGTCGGCGTGTATCCATTGCTGAATGTCGCGTGGTACTGGGTGTTTATCTCCATGTTGACGGTGGTAGGTGATATGAAGCCTGTTTAGAATGCTGCGGCCCGTTTCCGTGAGAGTAAGCCTCTCTAGTTGAGATCGACGTTGGGCCTCGATTAACTCGTCTAGCGTGTTGTGGATACCTAATTGTAGTAGAAGTTCCGTGCTGGTGTGGTTGGGTAGTCCTAAGGCCTGCTTATAGGCTCCTCTAATGATGATATCCAGTTTAGACTTCTCAGCTTTGTACCAGTTGAGATAGGGCGCAACATAAGTAATCTGACAGACGATAAAAGACTGGACAAGGCGGATGAGGCTGTCTTCCTTCATACCCCCTCGCCGGTTGGTCACTCGTTTCAGCAGTCTGGATGTATTGGCGGTCTGTCGAAGGATCTTTGAAATAGCCGTAGAGTTAGCTCCGTTGGCTTCTATGGTCATACCAAGAACGCGGATGCAAGGGACCTCGGGTATAGGTCTGCCATCCCTCAGGTTGAGCTCTATTTCCTCGTATTGGCGTTTAGTTGTGGAGCCCCGCGGGGGGCGTCCACGGAGTGTGGGGCGGTATAGGAGAAGCTCCGACTTTTCAGGGGAACAGCGGAGTCCCGTGCCTTCAAGATAATTTTCTACGACGTCAATGGCGTCTTGTAGGGCAGTTTCGATTTGGCCGTCACTGCCCTTTGCAGCCCAGATTGTAATGTCATCGGCGTATATGGTGTGTTCAATGCCGTCGAGTTTTTGTAGTTCTTGGGCTAATCCAATCATAACCAGATTAAACAGTATTGGGGAAATGACAGAGCCTTGCGGTGTGCCCGTGCTGCCGAGGGAGAGTTCCTCCGATCGAATGTCTCCGACCGACAGGAAGGCCTTCCGATTGGATAGAAAGTCACTTACGTAGTTGTAAGTGCGTTCTCCAAGGTTGAGGAAGGAGATGCGCTGAAGGTTGGTGGAGTGCCTTATATTATCGAAGGCGCGCTCGAGGTCGAGGCCCAAGATCGCCTTCGTGTGACGGGATTTGCCATCTAGGATTTGATGCTGAAGTTGGAGCATAGCGTCTTGGGTGGAAAGATGCTGTCTAAAGCCAATTATCGAGTGGGGATAAGCACATGTGTCTTCGAGGTGAGTGTTTACACGGGTTAGGAGTGCGTGCTCCATGACCTTGCCTACACATGAAGTTAGTGATATGGGCCGGAGATTGGCGAGGCTAGATGGCTTACCGTGTTTGGGGATGAGAATTACTTTGGCTGTTTTCCATGTCGGGGGAATGGATCCCTGGGGCCAGCAGGTGTTGATGTATTCGGTGAGTTGTTGCACCGAGGGGTCATCTAGATTTCTTAGTGTTTTATTCGTAACTCCATCTGGGCCTGGCGCCGAACGGCTGTTCAGCTTATGTAGGGCAGCATGAATCTCTGCCAAGCTGAAATCTTCATCAAGGGCAGGGTTAGAGGTCCCTGTGTATGGGCCGTGAGGTTGAGTGGGCCCAGATGGGATGTATTTTTGACATAAGGTATTCTTAACGTGGTCCTGGCCATGCGTCTTGCTCTCTGTGAATAAAAGCTTGGCGAGGCGATCTTGTTGATATGAGCGGGTGGTGGTGCTATCAATCAAATGTTTGAGGATTTTCCATGAGCGGGGTTGGTGGAGTTGCCCGTCTAGAGAGTGACATAGCTCTGTCCATTGCTGTCGACTTAGAACTCGGCAGTGTGCTTCAATTTCCTTGTTGAGAAGTGCGACCTTCCGTCTGAGTCTTCTATTGAGCCGTTGTCCCTTCCATCTAGAGAGGATGGATGATTTGGCCTCGATAAGGTGGGCGAGTCTACTGTCCATGCGCTCAGTCGGGGCGTCTGTTGTGATAATGCGGGTGGCCGATTTAGTATCAGACAGTAGATCGCATGACCATGATTCTATGTCGGTACATATCCAGCTTTTCTGGACACGTACCAACTAGCGCCCCAAGCGGGCCCGGCACGAAGCTAGCGCGTTTTCAATGGAACGAGCGGGTTTTTCGCGAATAACAAAAGCTGCAGGCCGATTATTGAAAAACGCAGGTGACAAACGTGTTCTGGAAGACAGTCCACACGAGCCAAATGCAGTGATCACTCTATGGCACGTAAAAATTTTGTTCCCACAGCAGTTAAAGTTTTAGCAATGGAAGCCTATGGAAACGACGAAAATTTGTGCTCGATTTTTGAGGCAAGAATGATGACTGTAATAAAACTATCCAGTCTATCGTAATACGCAGTGGAGCGTAAGTAGTCCGGAGACTCAGCTTTCGATTGATGCCTCTCTCGACTCTCCACATATGGCGTAAGACTGTTCCCGAAAGCGATTTTTGTAACACTGTCGTGAAAATTGCCTTGGTATCTATAACAACATGAGCGTACCCCTCGGCGAAGCCTCGGTAACCGTGGCCGAGTGGTAGAATACCGAGCACCTTTCGTCCCGCATCACGGCGGCCGCGGTTCGATTCCCCCTTCACAGCGGTTTTCTTTTTTTTTAAGCAGCATACGACCTAGTTTTGTAGTCTGTCACTAGATGGCAGAATCACAAAACCCAAGATTTGCTTTCGGTTTCGGTTTTGGTTTCTCAGCAGCGCATTATTTGAAAGCCGCATAGGGATTATAGTCTCCTACCAAATGGCATAAACACAAAACTCAAGAATTGCTTTCGGTTCTGGTTTTCCAGTGGTGCTCTTGAAATATTATGCTTTCTGTTTTTCCTTCATAAAACGTAGCAGTATCGTGTTCATTTGTTAATTCATCGCTTTTATGAAGGTTTTATTCATTAGAATACATAACTAGAAGCTTGCGCATGGCTTTGTGTTACGAAAAAAAAAACTTTCGTGCTTTGTAGCGTGGAACCTGCAAGAACAAGATGGCTATTCTTATTGCGTTCTTCTGGAAGGTCCATTTTCTTCGACTTTCGGCTGTCCTTAATGGCACACACTCCGAGCGAATGACGTCCAGCTGTGCCACAATGTTACCCGGTCGCCAGTGCCATGCCTATGCAACATTCCTGTGGAACAAAGGGTCTGCTAGGCTGAGTCGCTGCCAGAACGTTAATTATTTCTAAATATTCATCCAAATAAGAAATGTTCCAACTAGGAGATGTGCAGCGTCTGGATTAGTAGCTACTGTTAATGTGTTCCCTACAGCCAAGTGGTATCAATCCGTAGGTGTGGCCGTAAAAAACCATTTGAGTAAATGTCCTTCGTTCGGTGCATTTGCTTTTAATGGGCAGCATTCTTTGTCGAGTACCCCTGCAATTTGGTAGCAAAATCGTGCAATATCGTGCCTGTAACGCCAAAAGCTTGACTCATTTCCCATATAAATATATAGGTCGTCATATAAAGTGTTGGGGTGACCAACTTGAAATTGGAAGTGGCATCAGCATAAATTTGGGCCAAGGTGAATTTAGCAGTGATATGGGAGTGGCCCTACCTAAATTTGGGGTGAAATGGTAGTAAGCGAAGCTGAATTTGAGGCTGATATGGGGGTGGCCCAACCTAAGTTTGAGGTGATATAGGGGTGGGTAAGCCTAAGTTTGGGGGAATATGGAGGTGGGTCAGCCTGGATTTGGGAATGATATGGGGGTGGGAGAACCTAAATTTGGGGGTGATATGGGGGGTGGGCCACCCTAACCATGGGCGTGATACGGGGCTGGGCCAAGCTGAATGGAGGGGGGGGGGGTAGGGGGGCTAACCTAAATTTGGGAGTGATTTGCGGTGGGCCATCCTAAATTTGAGGTGATAGACGGGTGGGCCAGGCTAAGTTTGGGGCTGATAGGGGGGTGGGCCAACCTGGATTTGAGGATGATATGGGGGTTGGCGAACCTAAATTTGAAGGTAACATGGGGACGCGCTAACCTAACCATGGGGGTGATGTTTGGCTGGGCCAAGCTGAATTGGGGGGGGGGGGGGTAGGTGATGGGTGGACTAACCTATATTGGGGTATGATTTGCGGTGGGCCATCCTAAATTTGAGGTGATCGAGGGGTGGGCCAGCATTAGTTTGGGGCTGATATGGGGGTGGGTCAACCTAGATTTGCAGGTGGTATTGGAGTGGGCCAATATAAATTTGGCGGTGTTGTGGAGGCGGGCCAATCTGTATTTGGGGGTGATATGGGGTTGGTCCTACCTAAATCTGGGGGCAATCTCGGGGTCGCTCAATCTGAACTTGGGGGCGATATGGGGGTGGGCCAACCTAAATTTTGGGGTGCGTCGACTGGAATTTTGGGGAACGATTTATGAAAATTCGTGGATGGACCAACTTGAAAATTAGGGGTGGCCCAGTTGAAATTGGGGATGGGCCAACTCCAAGTTTAAGGCTGGGCGAAAAAAAATCGGGCGTGGCCGACTTAAAATCGGGGGGTGGGCCAATTTTAATTTAAGGGTGTGCCAACTTGAAATTTGGGGGTGGGCCTATCTAATGTTTGGGGGTGGGCCAATTGAAATTTGGGGGCCTGTTTATGAATAGTTAGACAACACCAGTGGTGTTTCTGCATCTTTTTCATCATCGCAAAGTATGTATATTAATAATTGTTACCTAATACTCCTCAAGGTGAGCTACCATCGAGCCTTCCCAGCCCACTGGGCTGATAATGTCACAGTAGTACTCACAGAAGTACAGAAGTGACAACTGCGACGTTCAATGCGGAGATCACATGAACAAATCGCAGACTGAGCTGACCATTTTTGCACCAATGTCATTGCTAACACTACTCGCTCGTGCTAGAGGCAAAACAAGCTGACAACTATCATAATTCAACTTTCACTCCCACGCTAGTCGACACGCTCTCAGCGCACTATTTCGCCAATCATTGGATAGAGCCTTGCTGGATGTTTTACTGTCATGTTGCGTCGTTTTTCACGAAGGCCGTCTCCCGAAAAGAGAATAGATTTTTGAGATTGACGAGGCAAGCTAGAATATAACTCAAACGAAGCAAATGTATAAACGGTTATAGTGATTTTTCAAAAATGAATATAAGTAAATAAGATTTCAGATGGTATTGTTTCGACCGGGCATGACAACGAGTTTCTCCCGCCTGTCACAGTGCTTTGACCGAAAACCTAATCATTTAGCTCAAACGTGTTGCCCAATACTACATGTGCTAAATGCAGAAAAGTGCGGTGCGTGGTCACAGCTTCAAAGCCAGTCTATTTTGTGTACGGTTGTTGATATTGTAGTAATGTGGAGTTTTCTTCTTTATAAGAGCACAAAAAGAAAAATATAACAGATGGTAGCTAAGCGCAAAGTAAATTGGAAGATCTGAAACCAGCAATTATTTTTATATTGTGGATTGGTCTTCTCCGCCGGTAGATCGCTGTCGCATTACTTCAAAGAATTTCATTTGTGTGCAACTGCAGCAAAACGAAAATACTACCATTTCATTGCCAGGACCTTTATGCCCTCCACACACACAAGAAGGACACCAGATAATTGGCAATATCAGTTTATAAACTGACATTGTTTTGCTAATTTCAGTGTAGCGTGGTGCCTGCGGACGGAGTATTTTCTTAGTATCAGTCCAGTGTTAGCAGTGAGAAGCAGTTCGGTCTACCATTCCCATGAGGGCATACTAGCCATTGTAGCGCTTTACTGTAGGACAAATTAAGTGCTAAAAACTTGGTGTGCCTTGTCCTTTCCGCAGGTCGTCCATCCATTCTGTTATGGTGACGATCAACGTTGTGTCCGTCAGGCCTCCTCCTCATTTTTAGCTTCACCATCACGAGAGTGGACAGAGAAAGGAAGCTTTCTTCACCATCAGCCCCAGCGGGATTCCACCACTCGTAACTGCTGCAATTAGCATTCAGTGACTGGGCATGCTAAGCACATCCTTAGTTTCACAATGACTAGAGTACGCACAAAAAGTAGAGCTTTGGTCGCTATCACTACCACGAACCCATGTCAATGCAGATATAAGTACGTGCAGGGGCTGAGTATGCTAACCTCTCCGTTACCACCTGCTTCCACCACCTTAGATTTTCCAGGCATATCTGCTTCTTGTTTTCATCGCAGACGCATGCAGGATAAACGCGGATAACTAAAAAATCTCAGTGCCCTTCCACTCTGTGAAGAAACAAGACCTGCAAAGCTGTGTATGTGGGTCCCTTAATGATGAACTGCACCTCCACCGTATGTTGGCCCCGCATTGCACTGTCTTCGAGATCGGCCCACATATGGGGAGTGCTTAACGCCTGCTTCATCTCCGCCGCGGGTCTCCCCGGCATGGCATTACATTCGGGATCAGCCCACATATGGGGAGCGCTGAACGCATGCTTCACCACCGCTGCGGGTCGGGCCGGTATTACGCTACCTTCAGCGTTTGGCTCTACACGCGGACGCGATAGTGGAGAAAGTAGCCCTTAACAGGAAGCTTTAGCTCTGGTGGTCCTATCTTAATAAATGTAAAAGGACAATTCGTTTTTCTCGACAGCCACTGCATCTAATTTGACAAGGTTTGTTGCATTTAAAACAAGAACTCAAAATCTAGTGTCTGTTGGTTTCGAATTCTTGAATTAGGGCATCATTTGTTTATTCAAAATTGTTCAAAATTGCAAATTTAAAAAAAAAACGAAACCATCAAGTTTACAACTCTCTTTCGGCAAAGAAAACTGATATCAAAATTATGTACATTGCATCTAACAGCACATCTAAAGCAGACAAAATTGATATATTACGCATGAATCTTAAAAAATTTAGTAATACGGAAATACAGCTTTTCTACAACCCTTGTTCACAACGTAACGACTTCACGTAAGATATAAATCGGCATATTGGAATTGTCTAATGGATGCTGTTTACAGAACCGCGATATCAGTTCTTGATCTGGAGTTATTAATTTGTAAACTTCGTGCTTGTGTACTTTTCGCACTTTCGAATTGTTTAATATCTTTTACCAAAATTCAGGCCCTAAATAGAAATTCCGCTTCCAATAGTCACTAGAATTTACCTTTCTCTCCCGAATCCAACAAATTTCGTTAAAATCGGTCCAGGGGTTATCTAAGGAAAGGGGTTCGGCGTTTTACATCTATTTGAATAGGCCGAGTCAGAGTAGGGCCCGTGTTAAAGCTTCCTCTTAACGACTTCGCTGTAAAAAAAAAAAAAAAGAAGAAGAATTAAAGAAAACAAAAACGCTGCATCTATCAATATCGCCGGCTCAGATTTCGTCAGGATGGCACCGTCCCCATCGGCACGGCTCTATGAGCAGCTACCAAGCTGTTCACTTTCGTTATCTTCCTTCCCTTGGCGGCCGCGCATTGTCTTGATGCCAGCGGCGCGCTAAATCTGCACCATCATTCCGTCATGCATCGCTTCTGCGACCAAGCAAGCTTTCGGCGGCACACGTACACTGCCGCGTTGACACCAAAACTTTAAACTGCTTGCTTTCGAGAAAACAGCATGAATAAAAATGGAAGGCGACGATAAGGCCACGGGGAATATGTTCGCGGGGCCATACTATTGATGACAGCATACCGAAAGGCTAAATGTGGTCAGGTTGACTTTACAGGTTTGGAAGGAACGACTGAAGGTCTAGCTGCTTCATTATCACATAAACAGCGCTTGAAGTTGTTAGCGCAGTTTGTGTGTTGTTCCTCCTTTGTGTCCCGTCGTGAACTGCTGTTCTTTCTGTGGCTTTACAGACGTTCCTTTTCTGCGTCAGTTACGCCTTCCAAGAGTGTTTACTTGGAAAATGTTTGTTTGCATGGCTCTTACAGAAGTATGTTTAGTCGAAAGTTTTTCGATTGGCTGCATAATCTCGAGGACGGGCTCCAAACTGCTCATTTTCTTTAGCCACGTAAGAACCATTACTGAAAATTTAATTAACGTAGCTTTGTTGATTACGCAAACAACTTCTCAACTTACTCCGCATCTAGAGATTACCAATCTGAACACTCGAATGATAAAATGATGTTAACATTGTTTGTATCATTTCAATAGTTTTGTTTCGTGCAGTTAAAAGCAGCCGGCATATTGATGGTGTTGTAGACTTCTTATAAAGTAAGTGTGAAAGCTTGGACAGGTTATCTTCGCACAAATCAACTTCATGAGCTTAAGCACATGTGCCCAAACTTGCACGACTGCCTTTACAACCGATTCTGATATATTATACAAGAAGCACCTCAGCGCTACGGTACATCCCACAAGGTGTGCGAGAACATTGTGTGCGCTCCTGATTAAGTGTCTGAGAGTTGGTGGCATCAGGCTCGGTTTCCTGGCATCATAAGGAATAAAAACTGCTGCCTGGAGGAAAGCATTGGGTACATTTTCAGTACTTTGTAACATATGGATCATCACGGATGTGCACGTTAGAACGAAAAGTACTGAAATATTAAGATGAGGCTTTCGCTGGATGTATTTTAGCTGTGTAATGATAAGATCTAAAGAAAAAATACTGTGATTTTGTGACAAATAATGCTGACATGAAATACGAGCTCCGACACAGTAGCCGTGGTGGAATTGGCCCCTGGACTATTGGGATACATTGAACCACGATACGCTGGTTTGATAGTTCGCGCTTGAATTTCCTGTATGTCGGCGCCGCTGTGCAGTGTTGGAGGCCCTTTTCAAACGACAAGCACTATTTTTCAGCTAATATTGAAAGCAACTGTATTCCTTTTTTAGGGGGGGGGGGTGCTTTTTTTTTAGCGTCTAACCACAGTTCCAAAGTTATCAGTTAGCTCAAGATGGCCTGCATGTGTTTCTAATATCCAGTATGTTGTCACGGATTCAATAGCGAAAGAGCGTTATCTTATCAGATTGCGCGCGTGAAGCGAATACTGGCCTACATTCGCCGTCACATTTGAGGACCCGAGATTGCGCTGCAATGTACGACCATTTCAGTATGACGAACTAACGCCTTGATCCGTAGATCGGAATCAGAGGAAGCACTTTGCACGCAGCCATCGTTGCGCTTTGAGCGTTTTCTTTTCCAGAGCAAGCTCACTTTATAATGAGTTATATTCATGACTCACTCTTTGGAAGTGTTTTGTTCTTGACATCCCTACAATGTGAGAGTATAGAGGCGCTCCATCTTCATTGAGTGAACACTTGGAAACGGACTAGGCCTTTTCTTGCGTCTGCGTTTACACACTTACCGCATCAATTTATTTTTTATAACCTAATTTAGGAGGCTGTAAAGCACAGCAACCTTTTATTAACAGGACGTTTTAATAACACAGAAAATATAAATGCTTGTTAGTCGGCTTTCACCTCATGGTAAGGAATTTCAATAAAGATATCTTTATGATAATTAAAAGCCTATCCTCTTGGCAACGTTTAATCTGAGTTCCTCTTTGCAAGCTGATACAGACTTGCAGGTGGTTCGTATCGGGGGCCCTCAACATATGTCTAACCGTCCAACAAAGAGTTATTCCGAATGTTTAATTTCAGGAAGCCGTATTACCCTCCTGTCTTTCATTCCCGTTCGCAAACACGCATAAGACGAAAGTGCTGCATGAAGAGCATCGTTAGTCAAAACCAACGTGCTAGCGTTGCTCACCTCGCTTATATCGCTGTCATTTAGGCTTATATACGAAATATATATATTTTATATCGACGCATCACGAATCCAAAAAGACCTGTCCGTGACCAGCCCAGCTAGGTTTCTTTCATTTCGTACTTCGTAGTAGCTGCTAATAGTAGCTCACGAAGCAGAGCACTGAGTGGGGATATTGCAGAGAAGGTGTTCTATATACTGTCTCGTCACCCACCAAAAATTGCCCGCCGTGCTACTGGCCATTCCTAGAAAATTGTGTATGTGACGCCCAGTCATTTGCAACACCGCAACTTTGTTCTGCGATTGGAGAGTCCAGGTGAGAGACAGGGTGGTTATGTAGAAAAAGACACGCTATTTTCTGCAGTAACATAGGAAAACATGAATGAATGCCTTCATTTATTGAGAAAAAAGAAGACCAAGCATCAGTGGAAGCACGTCTCAGCAGATTGGGAAAGAAGCGGGGGACAAAGAGGAAAAGCTGGAGGCCTGGTGGCAGGCGAGGGCGCAGTTTAAGGGCGAGAGAATATAAGCAAGAGTTGGTGAAACCAGTTGAATTCAAGTGTAGATCTGTGATGTGGCGAGTAAATGATTGGAGTCACCGCCAAGCATCCGTCATTTGCGGTAGTATGAACACCCGCCGTTCTTGGTAACAAACGTTTACTGAAAACCAATCTTCGCAATTAATTATTCATCAGCCATACCTCGCCACGTATTTCTTAGTGGCAGGGTCAGTGGATTTCAACTACGCTGTCGCGACAAGTTACGACTATAACGTGGCGCTTGCGGTTACGGTTGCCATACTCGTGACTCTTAATATTGCGAGAATACTATAAACATGGGCTTACTGCACAAGTTAGTGAACAGACATTTTAGAACCGCGTTTCTCACCTTACATACGCGCAACGCAATCACCATTGCAGCATGTTACGGTGCGCGTCCTTTCAAGACAGAGACGAAAACAAAAGAACGTGTTAGAAGACACGGTACCGACTTGGGCCTCGTGCCAAACATATCCAAGCCAGCAATATTTGTTTTATTTCAATACCCTAAAGGCCCAATGCGGGCGTTACGTAGGGGGGGATTCATCAAAGAAAACTTAACAATATACAACACAGAATATAAACGGATGAAGACAGGAATAAACAAGTTAATAAGCCAGGTACAAGTTGACAGGGGAAGAAATGCTAGGAACAGGTACTGAAAAAATGCACATGTAGCAAATCCCACAAAACAAAAATCGCACTTTCAGAAGTTACAAAACATGTCATCTAACATTCCACAGAACGTTACGGCCCACACGCACACACTGAAAAAAAAAGAAAAAAAACGCACATCATTCTAGTGGAATTTTCTAAGTATGGGGGGGGGGGACCAAAGAGCTGTTTGAAATGATGATGTTCCAGCGATAGCCGCAATGCTAGAAGGAAGCGAATCCCACTCTTCAATAGCCAGGACCAGAGGTGAGTATTTGTATCGTTCTGTCCGAGCGAAAATGGGTTTAGTCTTCTTCATGTGATCTACACGAGCCGGTGTGTGCGGCACCGGGAGAAGATGTGAACTTGCGTATGGTGTGTTGCTGTGGTAGAGAGTATGGAAAAAAGATAAACGGCTGAGTTTTCTGCGCATGACCAGAGGCGGGAGACGGAGCGATATTTTCAGTACTGTTACACTTTGATACCGAGAGTAACGGAAAAGGATGAATAGAGCAGCCTTGTTTTGGATACATTCCAACATGTTAAAAAGATAGGTATAATGAGGGTTTCAGATCACGGGTGCGTATTCTATCACAGGCTTGATTAGCCTGTTGAATGCGTGTAGTTTTGTATCCTGGTTGGCTTGGCATAGTCGGCGTTTAAGAAGACCAAGTTTTTTTAAGTCTTTGGTAGTAATCAGTTCAATATGAGTGCTCCAGGATAAATAAGAGCTAAAATTTACACCGAGGTATTTTACCGACGCTGAAGTTTGAATGATAGTATTATTAACTGTGTGGGCATTAGGAATCGTCTTAGCAGCGGAAGTAAACTTGAGATGTATAGTTGTGTCTACGTTAATTACCATTTGCCCTACCGCACCAATGAGTTAGCTCATCAAGATCAGTCTGGAGAGCAACGATGTTAACAATCATGCCGTCGTTTCTATGCAAAGAGGTTATGTATTTAAACTTCTCGAGTGACAGTCCAATCCGCCACCTACGGGAGCGCTTGAAGCCGCCGGCGGCCATATTGTTAGAGGAAAAGGAGCACGGCTACAGTACGTGGCTGCAAGCACGCGCGACGCAACTGTGCTTGCGGTACTGCGATGAAAAATCAAATGAGACCCCTTTAGGAAGTATATCAGTCCGGCATTGTGTGTCGCTGTTGTAAAAAAATGGCTGTGGCTTAGCTAAGGTTAAGCCCAGGATGCGAAGCATACCAGCCTTTATTTTAACGCGACAGCGTTAAGGAGCTCGTGTCGCAGAAAAGCCGGTGTCGTCGGCGTCGGCTCAGGCGTGCGGCGCTTGCTCAGGCGCACATTTCGTTGTCGCGCCGAACGCTGCGTTGCTCGACGCTCACCGCGTCCGATGCGGGGGGAGACGCCGCGAGCGACGGCGCGAGTTGGAGCCCCGTTTCTCCTCTGTCGTGACGTCACGGTGTCACGTGGTATTGAAGGCGACACCGCCGCGCCTGAGGAGCTGGGTTGAGCTCTCGTAATATGCTTCGCATAAAAAAAAAAGAATGTCATGGTGGTGGGTGCCTTGTGTTCTGTGTACAATATGTTGCGAGAACTGAAAAACAGTCGTTTCCTGTTTTCTTCATTCAGTAACCTGCCGCGTGCATCGGCACTGTGATGCCCTTTCGTCGATACGTGGTGCCGGGCCGTGTTGACAAAACATCACCTTGAAATATAGTATCCTTATGCCATTTCTTAAAAAAAATCACTATTAGTGTTAATGAGCATTTTTGCTTTAAACCTAGAAAACAAGAAAAATATTCAACGGTAGGTCTCATTTTTGTCGTTTCAGTTCTAGCTGAAAAGAGTTGGTGAAAGTAAATTTACAATAAAGCTAAGGCGACCCACCATCTGCACGAAGCCGCAAGCCTACATGCGCTCCAATGAGGGTAACCTGCCAAAGTTAAAGTCATGCGTCACTGGCGGCTCAAGCAATCTTTACTTTTTTTTTCGTTTCTGCATCCGTTCTTCCTGCGTCTGCGGCAAAAACGAGAAGTGGGAAGGCAGATAAATGGAAATTGGTGGAGGCAGGTGGTAGCGTAATGGTTAGAGTGCCCATCTCCCAAATGCAAGATGCTGCATTTGGGAGATGGGCTCGAATCTCGGTGGTTTGTTTGGGAAGACAGCTTTCTGTGCACTCTGGTGACTGCGACGCTCAGAATTAGGCGGCAGCCTGACGACAACGGTCGCCGTCAACGTGACAGAATAAGCGGGCGTGCAAGGTCCCACTTAAAGCCGAAAGTATATTCAGAGGAGATACGCTATACTCTTGTCGGCAAAAAAAAAGAAAAACTGATGAGTAACGAGCGGTGCTGTTGAGCGAAGCTGTAGACCGATAATGTCACCATAGACATGACCACCCTCCAATCCCGGTGCTCAGCGGAAATATACGTCGACAGCATGTCAACTAGCGTGTTATAGATACTTCATTAAGGTCGTTGCGTGTTTGTGTTGTGTCTAGCAGGAGCGAGTAGTATAGGAGATTTCATTGGAGAGAAGGCGGTGAGCGAAGTCCGCGAAAAGTAATTGAGGATAGCCATATTGAACGTCGACGCCGTGTTGAAGAAAGCCTGCGACTTCAGTTGCTCAGCCGACAGAAGGCTTGAGTAGTAGCATACCGCTGGGCGTATTTGGTAACCACAGCGATAGACACACACTTTGCGGAAGTAAACAGAGGAAAGGGACGTAGTGAGTTGGCCGCCCTTTTCAAGCTCTGCTTGAAAAATGCATGTGGCGAAGTATGACGCGCCAAATAGTATATGCCAACCCAAATGAATCAGCGCGGTCATACTTGCGCGACATGCCATGGTGGCCTGCCACCGGGACATCATGAAGTTGCAGCGATTACAGTTTGCATTGGGTACTTGAGAATTAGAACGAGCACATCAGAGACGTCCGAGGGATGTTTCTACGGTATAAGAAGACATCGCTCTCGCCCTCCACCCCCCCCCCCCCCGAATAACTAAATCATGAATATAAGCTTACGAATAGGGGCATCATAAGATCGAGCACTAGGGCGCTTGTTGATCTTGTTCAGGATGACGTCAGCGTTTCGTTCAGCGTTTATTTCTGAGAAAATGAGTTGGAGTTACGTTTATTTGCATCACAATGATGGGCGTAATCAGGCAAACATTGACAGCATTTCATTAGAGGGTGCCTGACTACTCCGTGGAGATTACGTTTAACAATGACAACAAACACAGAAAGCTTTGCTTACATCGATTCGCACATACGTGGGATCCGCATAATTTTGTGACTATCAATTTAGATGCTTCAGAATGGCGCTCATTAGCGCAACATTTCCATCCACAGTGAGCATAAGCGGCTGTCGTATCCACAGTAGAATTGATTTAAATGGCTTTAATCCCATGGACATTTCGTCGCCAACTTCCGTGGGAATGCAGTTGTCAAAATGGAATACAGGTGACAGGGAAATCAGGAGGTTGATGAACGGCAAGTAGGTGGAAACTTGCGCATGACCTCAGGGATATAAAATGACTTTTTGAGCAGCTTGGTCAGGGGGCCATGCAATGGTTTCCACGTCTATTAAAAATCCTCCAAAATATTAACAGAGGCCGACAAAAATGCGGGCATTTTGGGAAAAGTGAAACCGCTGGAAATTTCACGACAGCCTTAGCCTAAATATAAAAGATGACTTAAAAATAAGAAACCATAACGTTGACAGGGTGGCCAAATTCTGGCACAAATAAATCGGCTGTTGAAGCAGTTCAGCTGAAACGCAATGGTGCGAAGTAAGGCGAGAATGTCGGCAAGTATTGAACAAAGGTCAAGTAGGTCCTGTGGCCGACGCCAGCGCTCGGCAGCTGTCAAACGACTGCACGTATTAGCGAGATGCCTGGTCGTCAGTAATTACAGTATTATTCGGGTCTGAAATATTGGACGCGGACTCCATCACATTGAATACAGTGCATTCTACGGTGTCATTCTTGGACAGATGGTACCGACTCTCCAGCAATGAGGATAAGAACAAATTCTCTCACGTGCCGGCCTTCACCTTCCTCCTACTGCCAACATTCCTTTCCCTCCGTAGTCGCTTAGCTTTTATTGGGTTCGGCTGCTAATCACGAGGTCTCGGGATCGAATCCCAACCACGGCAGCTGTATTTCAATGGGTGTGAAATGCGAAAACCCGCGTACTTAGGGTTAGGCACACGTTAACAATCCCAAGTGGTCTAAATTATTCCCGAATCCTCCACTACGGCATGCCTCATAATGAAATTGTGGTTTTGGCAAGTAAAACCTCATAATGCGTTATGTAACATTCGTTAAGGATGTCCTGGGCAGTAGCACAACTCTTGAATACAATTAAGTTTCAGGAGTTGCGCGTGAGGTCCTTGAATATGTCATCATCATCATCATCATCATCATCATCATCATCATCATCATCATCATCATCATCATCAGCCTGGTTACGCCCACTGCAGGGCAAAGACCTCTCCCATGCTTCTCCAACAACCCCGGTCACCTACTAATTGTGGCCATGTCGTCCCTGCAAACTTCTTAATCTCATCCGCCCACCTAACCTTCTGCCGCCCCCTGCTACGCTTCCCTTCCCTTGGAATCCAGTCTGTGTATAATAGCTGTGTCTTACCAGTACTCACCTACGGGGCAGAAACTTGGAGCCTTACGAAAAGGATTCTACTTAAATTATGGACGAGGCAACGAGCTATTGAAAGAAGAATGACGGGTGTAACGTTAAGGGATAAGAAAAGAGCAGATTGGGTGAGGGAACAAACGCGAGTTAATGACATCTTAGTTGAAATCAAGAAAAAGAAATTGGCATGGGCAGGACATGTAATGAGGAGGGAAGATAACCGATGGTCATTAAGGGTTGAATATGTGGATAGCCTTTATGGCGTTCGATAGCTGCTAGTCTACATTGCGGCTATATAATAAAGGCGGAACGGCAACATAGTAGAGAATGTGGAGAACCTACAAATCCCGCCTATATTACTGCAGAATAATTTTAAATAGCGTTCTTGCTTCACGCACGTGGATAGCCGCCAAAGGAGACTACTTTGGAAACTAACTGCAAGTACTGTATATGTCGTACCCAAGGATGTACCTGGCCTGGTGGCCAGTAAATGTGACGTAATATTGCGAGCAGCTTCGGCCATAGCATGCTAACGGATGACGACACAGACTGAAGTGACTAGCGCAAGAGTGGACAAGAGAGAGACGCTACAAGGACAAGCGCCCAGTTGGAAGTTTGCGCTTATCCTTGTCGCCTCTTTAGTGTCTTGCGCTAGTCACTTTAGCATGGAATACCAACTAGCCCCCTCTCACGCCCTGCGACGACACAGGGACAGTTTGCTCAACTCTTGTTTCGTGACTTTTGGGTCAAGATGAAAAACCGACATATCCATGTATATGTCTTAATACTTAAGCACATCTAGATTTGCAGCTGCGGCGATAGCCCATGAGTGCGCATTGCAAAGTCGCTAGTGAAATAATTGTGTGCACCTTAACAAATTCGATAAGGGAAAATCAAAATCCATCCACGACGGCGTCTCTAGTAGGCGCGGTGCGATGTTCGGACGTTAACAATGTATGCCGATTGAAGAAAGGCTGCCCCGAAGTGCTTCTGACGGTTAGGCTAGCTTCTTTACTCCGTATAATGAAAAAAAAGAAAAAGAAAAGGAAAAGAGAAGAAAAAAAAAGGAACCGAATCAAAAGCCCAGAATCAACAATTGCTCGTCGCGAGTAAACGCTGGATGACGAGCAATTTCCAGGCGACGAGCGAATACGCTTGATCAAGAACACTGATAACGCTGGCGGGACAAGCATTGTGGCGAAGTTCAATGCACAGGGATAGCTTTTACTTTTTTTTATTTTTGTTTGGTTGACGTCATCACGCGTCACCGCGGGAAGTTTGAAAAGTTTAAGGTCAGTACGCCACGTGGTGGCATTCACGCGAACTAAACCCTTGTGTCCAGAAAAGCTGGATACGATGGGAGTGTCCGTCGTTGCTGTTACACGGCGTTTACGGAACGCATCCCAGTCCGTCCAAGTAAAGTCCCTCGTTCTTCTCATAACGGCTGTTAGGTGTGGGAGAGTAATTTCGATGATGCAGTGATCACTCCCGAGGTCGTGTTGGGTGTTGCGCCAATGGGCGTTGTCTGCGTTTTTGGTGAACGTGAGGTCTGGCGTCGTGTCTCGTTCAGTAGAAGTGCCGAGGCGAGTGGGGAAGGCTGGGTCCGTAATGAGTGTAAGCCCGAGATCATGGGAGTCTTGCCATAAGTTACGACCTGCAGCAGAGCTGTGTCTGTAACCCCATCCTGTGTGCGGGAGATTGAAGTCACCTCCGATGATAAGGGGGCAGCTGCCTGCGATATTAAGGGCCTTTTTGAAGAGGGTTAGAAATCGGCTATGGCGTTGAGATGGAGTATTGTAGATGTTGAGGATAAATATTCCTTCCTTTCGTTTTCTGTGCGGGATGAGCTCAATGAAGAGGTGTTCGGTTCGCCGATCGTTGAGATCGTGTTCGATTGCGGTAATTCTTTTTCGAACGAGTGTGGAGACTCCGTGTGGAGCGTTGTTCGTAGTGAAAGAGTGATATCCTGGAAGGCTGACCGGAGTATTGTGCGTTTCCTGGAGCAAGATTACGTCGGGTTGACATGAAGTAGTACGGAGGTGTTTATGGAGAACGGGTTGTTTATGGAGGTAGCCTCGGCAGTTCCACTGCCACAATGTTGTGTCAGTTTTAATGTGGGCCATGATGAAGGATAGGGGATGCCACAGGTGGCAGGGTGGCGGCGACGGTTCCTGTGGTGTCCATGGCTACGGTTTGAGCGGTGGAAGCGGTTTGTGTGAAAAGGGTTTGAATATTAGCTTCCATGGCGGTGACTCTGTGCATAAGGGCGATTAGAGAATTCTGTAAAGCTTCCACCGTGCTTTGGAGTGTTACGAGCATATCCTTGACCTCGGAGCGTACTTGGCCCTGAGCTCCTTCTTGGAGGGCACGCTTTTTGGGGGCTGGCCTTGAGAGTTCTTCAGTTTGGCTGTTGTTAGCGGGTTCTGGGGTGTTAGGTGTAGGTTGGGTTTTGGGTTGTTTGAGGCTGTGAACCTCCTGGGTAAGCTTTTGGATTAAATCACGCATAACTGCGTTTTCTTTCTTAAGGTGTTCGATGTCGGTGTTGTCTGTGTTGGGTTTAGGCAGTGGGGGGGGATTTTACGTGACCCTCTCGCGAGACGCCCGTCAGGGCCTCTGCGAAGCTCACCTTTTCTGAGGTATGTCTGGCTCCTGGAGTCGACGTGGATCTTGATCTGGACCGACCGCGATCCGACCTCGGTCTGGAGAGGGAGCGAGACCGGGACCGGTGCTTGGTCTCCATGGACGGGAAATCTTCTGATTGGAGGGCTGAATGCTGTGCTACTCGGCGTTCTCCGAGGCGTCTTCGTATAACATACGGCGTTTTGTATCTGGCAGTACAAGATTTGTCCGCTGTGGGGTGGGGTCGACCACACAACATGCACTTGGGTGTAGACTGATGAACTTGATCTGGGTTGCGAGCTCCGCAGCCCCGGCAGATCTTGTTATTAGGGAACGGGCAAACGTCCATGCGGTGGCTGAGACGGCCGCAGTGGTAACAGATATCGATCTGCTTGCGGTACAGGGAGCATGGGATTAGTGTTGCGCCATACCGAACCATGTATGGTACGTCAGGTCCGTCGAAGGCAATGACGATGGTCGTGGTGGAACCGATTCGCTTTGCGGCCAGGGCTAGAGGATTGCGATCATTTATGATGTTAGCATCGACTTGTCTGGCGTCATCGGTGAGAGGGATGCCTCTGATGACCCCTTTGGTGGTATTATCTGGGGCGGCTTCGTACGCGCTGACCTCGTGGGTTACCCCGTTGACTTGGATGGACTTGATTCTTGCGTACCGGTCCGCATTTTGCGGGCTGGGCGTGCTGATCACCATGATGTTTTGCTGGTTGTTCGAGCAAATTGTGTCGTGTTGACTGTCTTCTGAGCTAAGTTGCGCTGCTTGAAGAATAGCTGCAGTCACTGTAGGGCTGCCGATCTTGGAAATATTGAGTGCTCCTTTGGGTCTGACGATGATCTTGATCTCATTTGCTGGTAGTGGGAGCATGCGCCCGGCTTTGAGAACCTGAGTTCTAACTTGCTGCCTGGGTCTATAGCGAGAGCGAGAGTCTTGCGTCCTAGGTTGTTGTTCTTGGGATAGTTTTCGGCACCGCTGCTCGTCTGGGCGACGGGCGGTACACCGACGGGAACGGGCGGTACACCAGCCCATCTCGGTGGTTAACTCTTCTGGGGAAATATCTTTGCCACATACTTGGACTTCCATGCTTCGCAGATTTAGCCAGGGGCTTGTGCGTCGTAGCAGAGCTCGCACGGACACGCGCGGGAACGTGCCAGGTAGCCTATGTAGGCCGAGCACCTGGCGCACGCGCTTAGCCTTAGCGCGGCGACGGCGTGATCGTAACACAAAAGTGGTCGCAGTCCCGGAAAAATAAATGTCCCACCTGATAACTTGGTATCTACAGAGTCCTGGTGGTCTCACAGTTCGAATGGTACAAAATTAGGGCTGGTATGCACGGAAAATCACGGCGAAAACATTTCGAGAAGACGGAGCCGATGTTAACACAAGCGATGGGCCTCGGTTAGTGGGAGCTAAAAAATTAAGAATGCATTTCGAAAGAACGAAAAAATGAGCGGGTCGAAGGTGGTCAGTGAACTAAATTTTTTCTGCTGTTTGTACTAGCATACGAATTGTCTCGTTGGCCTATCATTTGATTTTCCGATAGCGCAATACACTCGAACTTAGACACGAAAAGTAAACAGTGAGTCAGGCCGAGCCGCTCTAAAACATTTGCGCAAGCGTATATATCGACCCGCGCTGTTATCTCTGGTTCAAACATTACGCCGCTCAACTCGGTCAATTCCCAGACTAGCCTCGCGAGTCATTCTGAGACCGTTGGCCTAGCGTGCTTGGCTCTCGGCGATCGATACCGACTGGTCGCTTGCATGCACACCCTAATTATACGAGCACGAGCCGGGTTCTGCGGTGACCAGTGGGTCGCAATTACTCGCTTCAAATGAGCTGCTCTGCGAAAGTCGATTTGAATGGGCGGCAAAAAATCTCGCCGATAATTGAGGCTGATGTGATGATTGACGCTGATGTTGATGATTATCCCCATTCTAGCGAATGTTTAAAGAAACGTTTTATCTATAGAGTTGCGATTACGTCTAGCAGCCCTCTTTTTGAGGACCTCTGAAATCGGACCATGCAGTATAAAGGGACAAGCATACTCGGCCAGGTGCGTGAGCTGCACTTCTCGTAGAGATATGTTAACTTTGTTTTATAGGCTTAGGTGAATTTCATGCTAAGAATATCAAGGAGCAGTCGGTTAATGAGGTCACCTTAGTTCCCTTTCTGGTAATTTTATGCTTTTGCATGAGGTACATGTTTTGTATTTTATATAAGCATACATACGCGGGTACGGATTTTTTTTTCTTAAATTGCGCGATTTCAGTATGGTTGTAGGGCAAGAATAAGATCAAGAGCTAATTATAATCAATTATACTGCTCCCTTTCGTCGTCGACCACGGGCAGTTTGGTAATGATATATTAGTTTTTATCTTCTCTTTTCTTTCTCTTTGCTTAACCCTTTAAGCTGCTTAGCAAGCCACATTGTATAATTTTTTTTAACAAGTACCTCATGAATATGCCTACCGTCCCATTCAGTGGTGAGTTGAGGATATTGGAGGTGGGGGCAGTTTTTACTTGTACTCACTCTAGGAAGGCGTCCGTCTCGTCGCAGTCGTCGACTTTTGTTGCAGTTACTTTCACCGACACGCAAAAGAAGCGAGAAAATTAACCTTGCGCCCTTCAATAGCATAAATCCGCTTAGCTTTGACGTACAAGAGCGCAATGCTGAATTATCTTTGAACAGCTATTTACAAGTTCCTTTGTATGAAAGTTTTGAGTCATTGGCAGTCATGGCGAAGTATAATGATTAAGACTTGCCAGGTGTCATTGATATTGCGGAGAAATACGGAGATTCGCCTCGTGAAAAGACTCACTGCACTTATGCGCATCGTATTTATGTATAATTTATATGCATTTTTCGCTCGTGTGACTTGAGTATCTGTATTAAGAGCGTTGTGTTTGCAACACTGGTAAGGGGTAATATAACTATGCGCTTTTATCTTTTATTCCATTGGAGTAATTGTGCGGTATCTGTGGTGTTTTTGCCACTTAATACGAGTCCGTTTATGTTTAATGTTTATTTTATAATTTATTTTTCTTGCTACTGTGATATTATATAACACTAGGCGATATTCGTGATATTTGTGATATCAACCAATATTAGGTAATATTGATGATATGTGATAACATGTAATTCATGTTACGCATGTCAAAGTAGTAGCCTGTCTCATAATTTTGTGTCAACATCTTATTTATTCATGCCAGTTTTAACAAGAAACTTGTGGGGTCACAGACACACGCAGACAAAACGTCATTAGCTACAAAAATTGAGGCCACTCAAAGAGAGAAACGACTGTGGGGTAAACTTTCTCTACAAAGTTAACGAATTCCCAGGCACAACGAGCTCCGGTATTTACGATAATTGTGCATAACATAATTTCAATGTACACAGATGAATATAGCAAAGCTTTAGAGCGCTGCCGCACCACTATGGGCTACACGAAAGGCTCATTGGTGTGCGTATCCGAAAAAAAACAACAACTTTGGATTGACTTTGGATACACATGGCTCGTTAACGCGCACTGTGAGTGGCTTTCGCGTGCCTCCCTTTGCAGTTGCACACATCATCCCGTGCTCGCAGCCGAAGAAAGCGTAGCAGCATATATATGTGGTGATTATTAAGGAGGAAAGAGACGCTTAATTTCTGCAGCCCATCAGGGAGCACGGCGCAGCGTCATAGGGGAAAGGAGGAGGAGGAGGAGGAAAAGAGGTGAGAGATATAGCAGCATCGACCAGTGAGACCGCTCTTACCTTGTCGGCGATGTTTTCGAGGTAGCAGTGTCGGTTGCCGAAACCTTCCGCGGCAAGGCACACTCGGGTTCCGGTGGCCGTGCACTGGAGGCACACCATGTCATCCTGGGAGCGGAGGAAGGACAAGAACGGCGTCGGGTTAGGACACGGCCTACACCAGCGAAGAAGGATCGAGCGTGGGTCGAATGCCGCGGACGTGACGAGAATGTACTGCAGCTTCTGCTTTGCGGTCCCGGCGCTAAATTGCCGCCGACAAAAAAGACGACAGGACGTGCAGTGCACGTCCTGACACGGCTTTTCTTGTCCGTCAATCACTCCAACTCAATCACTCAATCACTCAATCAATAACTCAATCACTCCAACGAACCAACTGGACTAAAAGTCTGTACTACCGTTTCCGTTTTTTTTTTGGTCATTTCTAAAGTGTGGCTTGCGGCATAAAACGAGTTAGACATGTTGGACAAACCTACACCATACTTTTTTATGGTTAGCAGAGTCCAATACGGCTCTGTGGCATAGATCATACGGGCCCAGGTGGTAGTCAGGGGAGTGGCTCGGGTGTTAACGCCCCTTTGGACGGGTAGTGGCTCTATGATAAGGGCAGCCAGGGGAAGCTCCCAAAAATCGTGTTTTGAATACGAGTGCGCGGCCAGGCTTTCGCATTAACCAGCTAGTCCGCCCGAAAACGAGAGAACTAGCCAGCCAACGTGCGTAAGTGGGAAAATGAATCCGCTTAGCGCGTTTTCACGCTTCTTGATCACGTCATACCAAAAAAGCCCCCGCTGAAGCTTTGGGTGTCGTTCTAGTGAGCTTTTCTTTTACTGGTGATTTTCAGCAGCGGCATGTTCGCGAGTATGAGTAGCAATGGACTTTGACGACTTTATAACTACTTTTGACAAGGTTAAGTCATCTGTGTGGTCGTTTTGGTTGCTTTCTGCAAGAGCGACCTGGTCACGTCGGCGTATTACTTGCCGTACATCATTAAACCGGTACTTTTTTGACGCAAGCGGGAGAGTGTTTCGTCTCTCAAGCCATATAAGTTACGGAAAATGACAGCACCAAGTGAAAATTTTGACACACTAAGAATGAGGGTGTTTGCCATATGACAGACCAAGCGGCCATAATGGTGCTTGAGTGTTTTGGACACTTTCATACGTGCCGTTCTTTACCTTATGTCTAATAACACCGTAATGCTTCAAGGTGTAAAAAAAATTACCCTGGTCTTTCCTCCTGAGCATGGAGTTTCATTGAGAAACTAGGAAAGGCACTCTGACCACCCAGTGAACCATTCCAAGACAACCGCTGTGATTCAAACACAATTATTATAACAATAATTATTAGGATATCACGTACAAAAAGCTAGCCATGGGCATTTCGCACGTATTTGCGCCAGCTTATGTGTCAGTTTTGTGCAGATTGGATTGCTTGAATCCAATCTGCTTAAATAGTGGCACAAGGCATTTTTTTAATATTTATCCTGCCGTCGCCTTCTTGCAGAATAGGATTGGATAAGCTTTATCCAATCCAATCCAGCAAGAAGGCGACGACACTGCAGGCTGCGAAACGTATGTATCTGGCCCCGTGGTGCTTGGCCGAGTTATAACTAAATTATTTACCTTTTGATGTTTTACGTTCCAGAATGACGATCTAATTACGAGGTACGTCATAGTGGGACACTCCAAAAAATTGCTTACCTCCCAGCTTCTCTACCGTACACCTAATGAACGGCACACTAGCGTTCTTACATTCCTCCGTCATCGAAATGCGGCGGCCGTGGCCAGTATTCAACCCTCGACCTGGGGTTCAGCAGCAGAACGCCCATGCCACCGAGCTACCGCGGCGGAGAACACAACCGAAGTTAAACCTGGAACTGTGTAGATGCTTTCAGGCCTTCGTCTTGAGACTCAATAAATCTATCAGTGGTGACATTGTGATTAAATTAAAGGCTACAGAGAAGGCCTTCTTTCAAACATCATAAACATGCCTGTATTGCCTGTATTGCTTGTATAAAATGCTTGTATTTCCGGCATGCGCGCACTGTGGATCGGGGTGGAAGGTGGCGCATATGCCTGAGCACAGAACGTGAGGAATAACGGAGAGCGCAGATAGTGGCAATGGTACAGCAAACCGTCGCGAAGAATGAAACGGGGCGCTTCACGGAGTTTTTATCGTGAGACGAGAAGCGACGTAGGTCAATTGAAGAACAAGTCGATAAGGGAAGCAAGCCCGGCGTCCTTCCTTTGCTCCGGAAGCATGTCGCTGACGGCCAAGAAGAACTCGTCGTAGAAGAACACATACGGGTTTGCAAACACCAGACGGGAAAGGTAAGGGGGACGAAGCCTCTGCATCAGAATCTTTGCAATTTGATCGGTAAACGACGCAACTGTCGTGCTCCTGGGCCCGTAATGCCCAACGGGTGAGCCGACCAGGTGAATCTTTCGAGGAGAGCCAACCTAACGCATGATGGCCTGTAGCCACGTCGAAGGGCCATCGGTAAAGGTAATGGCTAAGCTTTCATATTGCCCCACATGATGCATCGACACTATTTTTCCGTAACTGAATAGTACGCTTCGGCTTTAGTGAGCGCAAGGCTGGCGTAGGCAACGACGTACTCGCGAAATCCGGGTCTACGCTGGGCAAGCACAGCGCCGCGGCCGACCACGCTGCCATCTGTGTGAGTTTCAGTCTGGGCGAGTGGGTCGAAATGTCGCACGGTTGGAGGCGATGTAAGTAGGTGGCACAGTGTGGCGAATGCGTCGTCGGCATGCTAGTGACCATGCGGAAAGGTCGCCGCTGCAGCGGAGAAGGCTAATCAGAAGAGTTCAGTTTATCTAAACGTTAGTGAAGGACTCTGACTCAAAAGTCCGTATCACATGAGTAACCCCCAAACCTCCTGGATTACAAATTAGGCAGTTAGCCATTCGCTGTGGCTTGCATAGCACAATAGCGATTAAAACTATGACGTCCAAGTAAGAAACAAATTCGTTCTGAATGTCTGCACTACAGAACCAAAATAAAAGACACGGACCCTCAACATAAAGTGCTTTGCCCCTTAAGTTGCTGTTTTGCTCTATTTAAAACATTAGCAAGGAAAACGATCAGAACTACACCAACTGCTAGAACGGGTGCGGCGGTGCTACTGAGCAAAAACAAAAAAAAAGAAGTCTGCTATTTCCGCGCAGGAGTGGTAACGCTTTACCGTCAACATGTAGCATCATTACATGTCATAGCATCGCTACAAAACTATGTGAAGTCACATCATCATTTTACATAACCATTGGGCACACTGTATGCGTTGAAAATCATTTCGTACAATGTAACAATTAGTTTATGTGTAATTGTGCCTTTCCGTGCGTCTATGTGGTTATATGTTAGCGAGTGTGGACCCGGACACTTTTTTCAAAACGTGCCATGTATAAAATGCTTCGTAGTTTGTATATGTTATCGTCCAGGTGGATTTGCACCGTCATTGTGACCCAGTGTTCGTGTCGTCTTTTGTTGAAATCGACTTTTTTCTAAAATGAGGCAAGTTTCGCTTATTGAAAGTTCAGACAGTAACTTAGAAAGACGGAGGTTACGCATGTGAAAAGCTCATTCTTGGCCGGACGCTGCACGGCGCGCGTCCCTTGAAAACTTTCACGTTAGCGCGCTAGAACGCAAACGTAATAAAAAATTGTTAAAAGACAGGGACGTCATCCGGTGCCAAGGCAGCGGACAGCTCTAGCAGAGCGTTTACAGTCCGCTCCACTCAGACCGGTGTATCCTATAGAACATTTCTACGCAACCGCTCAGCAGAAGGTTAGCGGGGAACACTAGAAAGCTTTAGCAGAGCGTTTACGATCCGCTCCGCCCAGAACGGCCTATCACAACAATTTACGCACAGCCGCTCAGCAGAACGTTACCGGATACGCGCACAGCACACACAGCGGTAGCGGAACGTGGGACGCTGACCACGTTCCGCTAGGAACCCGATTTAGCGGTGCGTCAGGGAGCATGTAGTTGCTTTTCTAATCAATTTACAGCCAAGCTGAGTGCACGTCAGTGGCGTCTCTGGGAGACGCACTTGTTAGACAAGCGAAATCAATGCATTCTGTGCAGCCGCCGGTGCACCGGAAATGTGTGCTGAGCGGAGCGTAAGCAAACGCTCTGCTAAAACTGCCTACTAAATCCTTAACAGAATTCCAACAAAGTACCTGGCGCCAGCTTCAGGCACAAACTTTTCTTTCTCCAGCTTTTCTCGCCCTGGTTCATCCAGGCCTATATCAACAGGAATGTACGCTCTGCGGCGCACCTAGAGCTAACTTCCATCACATTATGTTCCTATGCCCTGAGCTCCAGCCACCCTCTGAGTGGCAACTCACCGACGTCGAGGGATGGGAGACCGTGGTGTCTAGCTCCAACCCAGCCGACCAAATACGGCTGGTGGACTGGGCTCTGAGGGTCGCCGAGGGCCACAAACTCCCGGACACCCTACGCGCTCCTGAGCCCCCTCACAAGTAATGTTGCAAAAAGGCTCAAGCAATAAATGTTTACCACCACCACCACCTAATGCAGGTGTGCGAGTCGCTCGTATACCGGCAGCGGAACGTATAGTACGCAGCCCACATTCCGCTACGAAGCCGACTAAGCAGAGCGCGAGGGGTGCTGCGTTGACTTGTTCTCTGTGTCAAGCTGAGAGCGCGTCATCGGCGTCTATGGGAGACGAGCTCGTTAAGTAAGCGAAATCAACGCACTTCACGTGGCCGCCCGGGTGCACGCGCGTGTGACATGTGAGCGGAGCGGAGCGTGAGCAGTGATCTGCTGAGAACTGTCTTAGTAGATGTTGGCAGCCGTACTGCCGTTCCTCTGCCGTCGCGCCTCGTATACCTCTGCCGTCGCGCCTCGCCTCGTAACTGGACGGGGGCTAGATGCTCTGAACTGGCGTTTCTCGAGCGAGTTCAGAGGAAGCGAGTGCTTGTTTCACCATTCATTCACGAGAACCAACGATAGCGAGAACTGAGGCATCGTAGGCGGCTGTTTCATGGCCTACATGACACGCATGTCATGAACTTCATGTCATGACCGATCACTTATGTTCGTCATACACTCTTGCCGTACTATGTCAATTTTGGTACATACCAGGTTAACTAAACGACCATGAGTGCACCAAGACGTAGGCGGCTCTTTCATGATCTGCATAACACGCATGTCATGATCTTGATGTCATGACCGATCACTTATGTTCGTCATACGCTCTTGCCATACTATGTCAATTTTGGTACATACCAGGTTAACGAAACGACCATGAGTGCTCAAAGACGCAGGTGGCAAGACAGATAGATAATGTAAAACTGGCGAATGCTCACCAAGAAATGCTTCGCATTTAATACCTAAGTTAGCGAACGATTCAGCAGCCGTTGCCGTAGCACAATTGCTAGTGCCATACACGCGTAATGTGGAGGTTGTCTGTTCGGTTCCAACCAGCGACAAGTAATCCTTTCTGCATTATTTTCTGCACTTTAATTTCAACTGCAGCCAATTTCCCCGATGCTTTCCTTGGCTTCATCGTCTATTGAAATTACATGGTCGTGATTAACAAAATCCAGCTCCCCGGTTCCCCTTCTTCTCTCGTTCTATCACTAAAGTTGCTCATGCCTTGTCTTACTTTCTTGACAAAGTAATTCCTCGGAATATTGAGAATGACAACCAACAAACAAATGTCGTGAAACAAAACAGTGCCTGCCCTTTGTGTTAAATCTTTTAACACTGAAACAAAAAAGTGTGAAAAAATAACAGAAGATTGGCTCAAGATAGAGGCCGCGTTTCTACCAGAAAGCTCACTTCCCTGTATAGCATTCGCCGCCATCGTTTCCCAGCAAACATTACAGTTACATAAGCTGCAGTTGCCGGGAAGCGTCATAAGCATACCCTTTGAATACTATCGCATTCCAGTCTTTTCTCTCTCTCTCTCTTTCACTCCCCATTCCCCTCCTCACGTGTATGGTAGCAAACGGGACTCAGTCTGGTTAACCTCCCTGCCTTTCGTTCTTCCCTTCTCTCTCTCTCTCTCTTTCTCTCTCCCCACTATTGAAGGCGAAGCTTGAACCTTCTCCAATTTATTACCGCTGTGTTATATTTAACTACTTTCGGGATAGGCACAGGAGAACGGTTAGGCGCTGACAAGAAATCGCGGTTAGTTCCCAATGAAAATAAACGCTTTAAAACGAGTTTGGTCTAGCGCCGAATCCGCTAACATGTCAAAAAATGGCTGTGGCTTAGGTAAGGTTAAGCCCAGGATGCGAAGCATACTAGCCTTTATTTTAGTTGTTGAACCACTGTTTAGCCTGGTGAACTGCTGTTGCTTGGCTATATTTGGTTCGGCTAGACGAAGAAACAACTCATGCATTACTTCTTCGCCTTCAAGAGTGGAACGCGACAGCGTTCCCGTCGACCCGCCAAGGGGTGTAAGACAATGGGCTACAGGGCAGCGACTACGCGCCCCGCATTGGACGCGGTGAGCGTCGAGCAAAGCAGCGTTCGGCGCGGCAACGAAATGTGCGCCTGAGCAAGAGACGAGACGACGACGAAGTTACTCAGTGCTAGAACGCACCTGTGCCAGCTAGCCAGTTTTTCGTCAAATTTTCATCAGTCTCTGGAGCGCTTTCCGCGTCCTGGCTTGAGGTGATGGACGCGGAACGTTCCGCAGGCTCGTGCAGCCAGAAGTCTGCAACTGCAAGCTCTTCTATGAGTCAAGGCACCTGGTCAACCACCAGTGAACGCCCCAGAGAGACTCTTACTCCTGTGGCCATGGATGCAGAGCCTATTGCCGGCCCGTCTGGCCAGATCACTACATTGACAAGCTCCTCAAGGAAACGAGGCACCTGGTCCAGCACCAGTGAAGACACAGAGGTCTACTCAATCACAGGTGACGACTCATCCGATGACAGCTTCGTGTCGGTGAGGAGCCGAAGGGCTAAAAGGAGGCTTATCAAGGCGTCGTCACCAGCGAGTACGTCAACCATGCAGGCTGGCAGTGAACGCTGGCCGCACACCATCCTCTTCATGCCAGTGGATTCTTCCGTCAACCTTCGAGTATTGAACAGGCAAGCTCTCTCTGTTTTCCTTGAGGGAAAGGTGCCAAACGAAATCAAGGAAGTCCGGCTGAACACACGAAAGAATGTTCTAGCTGTCGACACAACCCGTGGAACCACGCTGGAGACGCTACGACAGATCACAGAATTGGGGAACATAAAAGTACGACCGATCATACCTATGGATGGGGCCTGCACTGCAGGTGTGATCTACGACGTTGACTTGGCTATTTCGAACTCGGACCTGCCAATTCTAATCAAACCGGCATACGAAGGAGTGGTCATCACGCACGTATGCCGACTCGGCAACAGCCGTTGTGTGAAGATTGTGTTCAAGGGGGATTCCATCCCTTCACACGTAAAGGTCGGTCACTTCCGACATGTCGTACGGCGGTTTGTCCCAAAGCCGCTTCAATGCCACAAGTGCTTCAAGATCGGGCATGTTAAGGGCGCCTGCGCAAACTCCCCAATGTGCCCCCGGTGCGCGGAGTCACACACTGTAGATGTCTGCCGTGCAACAAACTTTAGGTGTGGCAACTGTAAAGGCACCCATGAAGCGACGTCTAAAGAATGCCCAAGACTCAAAAAAGAGTTCGAAGTTCTGAAGCAAATGGTCAGGGATAACTCAACCCATAGAGAAGCCTCAGAAAAGATCCGGCGTCGACGTCGTCATCGACGAAAACGCTCAAGACAGGGTGGAGTTCGTGCGCCGCTTGTGCCAACGCCATCATCCTCAAATAGAATGCCCGAGAGCACAAGGAGACCTCAGACGGGAAACGCTGCCCCCGTGGAAGAGTGGCCGACGCTTGCAAGCTATCAGTCTTCTAAGGAGCCTCCACGCTTGACGCTCCCATCGAAGCCCGCTTCTGTTGGTGAGGCTTCAACAGTCGACTGCCAAATGATCCCGGTGCTGCGATCTATTGTGAATGTCATCAGGGCCATGCTGACAAGCATTGACACTCCATCTGCTCGAAGTGGGCTACAAGTGCTCGACGCGCTGAGCCCCGTCCTAGCAAGCCTTGAGTGAAGCCATGACTGACAATCACCAGCCATTTCGTAAGGAGGTCAGAGAAGCGTCGATCCTTCAGTGGAACGCGAGAGGTCTAAGATCTCGCATCGCCGATTTTCGTCAATTTGTTCTCACTAACCGATTTCCAATCATTGTCATCTGTGAACCAAGATTATCCCATCCAATAAGACTATCCGGCTACGAGACAACATTCTCATCAAGCGACATCAAAAGCAGCAAGGTCGTCGTGTTTATTCGCCGTGAACTTACTTACGTCGTCCAACCGGTGCAACCTCATGACGACAATCAGTATGTGTGCATGACTGTTAAAAATAGGAATGTCACCTTTGCACTCTTGGGGGTGTATCTGTCTCCATCAAGCCGATTTGACACCAAAAGGCTAGAAGACATCTTAAAAACACAACCTGGTCCATGGATTATCACCGGGGACTTCAATGCACACCATACCATTTGGGGAAGCTCTAAGGTTAACGCGACGGGAAGACGACTAGCTTCCTTAGCTTCCAACAATGGTCTCTACCTGCTGAATGACGCGAGTCCAACATTTCTGCGGGGAATAACATACAGCAGCTGCCTCGATTTGACTTTCGTCTCCCACCGCCTCGCCACACATGTTAAGTGGTTTTTGGACATTGAAACGCACGGAAGTGACCACATCCCCACTTACCTCAAGATCACGGGAATGTCTAACACGTATACGTCTACCACGATACGAAGAATAGATTGGACTGTCTTTAAATCCCACATTGAGGACGCTTGTCACAAAGGCCTTTCTTGTGGACTTCAACAAGCTATCAAGGAAACGGCACAGACAGCCACGCGCACACTCACGTGTTCTCCAAGGTATTCTGAATTCGACCTGGAATTGGAGCGGCTTCGTGCGATTCGCCGTCGTGCCGAAAGAAGATATCGACGCACTAAGTCAATTCAGGATCTAAGAACAGCCAGGCGAATGCAAAAGAAGATACAACGCCGCATGGACAAACTAGAGGCTCAGCGGTGGTCGAAATTTTGTGCGTCGCTAGATCCCCGCAAACCGCTATCTCAAATATGGAGAACTGTGCGTGGTCTACGTTCTGCTCCGGAACAGCGTTTCCCGTTTAAGGCCCTAGCACTATTCCAGCGCCGACAAGACATTGATGTGGCGGAAGACTTCTGTGCTATGGTTGCGGGCCAGCCGACTCGTACAGGTTCGCTTACATTGAACCGTATTCCAGATTCACGAGATTCACGCATGGATCTGCTTTTCACGACGCAAGAGCTTGACGCGGCGCTCGCCCTATGTAATCGGTCGTCGTCGCCTGGTCCGGATGGCATATCTTACCGCATGCTATGTCACCTTGGTGAACGGGCACGAAGAACACTCCTTAATATCTATAACGAGTCGTGGCAGGAGGGCAACGTTCCCCAAGATTGGAAGATCAGCCGCCTGGTACCGCTTCTTAAGCCTGGCAAGTCCCCCTTAGAGATTACTTCATACCGACCAATTGCGCTGGCAAGTTGCGTTGGGAAGGTAATGGAGCGAATGATCCTCGCCAGACTTGAGTGGTACCTTGAACACTACGAAATCTACCCGGACGCCATGGCTGGTTTTCGACGTCACCGATGTTCTATCGACAACGTTATCGATCTGGTAACCTATGTTCAACACCAAAAGACGTGTAAGAGGTTATCTGTCGCAATGTTCTTAGACATAAAGGGAGCCTACGACAACGTTCTTCATGACGCCATACTTGAAGCATTGGAATCGGTGGGCCTAGGCGGTCCATTATATCGTTGGACTCGCAGTTATTTACATAGGCGGTCTCTCTTTCTTAACACTGAAGCTGGCCCAACCTCGCAATACTATACGCACCATGGAGTTCCACAGGGCGGTGTCTTGAGTCCCACACTTTTCAACCTTGTACTCATTGGTCTCGTGGAACGACTTCCCAGCACAGTTAAAATATCAATGTATGCCGATGACATCTGCGTCTGGGCATCTGGTGTGACACGGCCGCAAGTACGCGCCAGGCTTCAAAAAGCTGCCACGTCAACATCGGCATACTTAAATGAACAAGGCCTCAAGATCTCGCCAGAAAAATGCGCATTGGTCGCGTTTAGCCGAAAGCCAATGAGATCATACGATGTCTCTATCGACGGTCAAAGCATACCTTATGTCAGGACGCACCGATTCTTAGGCGTAATAATTGATCGTGACCTCTGCTGGAGTCCTCATGTGGCCTACCTAAAGAAGCGCCTGACAGATATCTCTAATGTGTTTAAGTTTCTTGGAGGAAATGTCTGGGGTACTTCAGTACATGCAATGATGCAGCTGTACAGGACGCTCTTTCTTGGGTACTTGCGATACAGCTTGCCTGTGCTGACCAACACCTGCAGAAGTAATATCCGCACACTCGAAAGCGTCCAGGCCCAGGCACTTAGAGTGTGTCTTGGATTGCCGCGGTGTTCGTCAACGGCTGAAACAATTGCCATTGCACACGATTTCCCAGCCAAGACCCATATAGTCATGGAAGCGCTCAGAGCACACGTAAGACATCTTGCTCGAGCCCCTGCCCATCATCTAGCCTCACTGCCAGAGGATCGACCACGTGCTTCCTTTTGCGAAACAGTCCTGCCTTATCGTGCATACCTTCCATCAGGTTATACAGCTCCAGCGAAAGTTCCGTTTCCACCATGGTGCTTGGCTAGAGCAAATGTTCGACTAATGGTACCAGGAATACGAACAAAGGCCCAACTCTCGTCTCCAGCACTCAAGCAGCTTTCACTGCTCTTGCTGTATGAGACTTACAACGAGCATCATCATCTTTATACTGACGCTTCAACCACGGTGAATGGGTCTGCAGGATCGGTGATCTTTCCTGCAAAACCTTCCACAATTAAGATTCGACTATCTCACCAGACTACATCGACTGCCGCGGAGCTTGCTGCTATTCGTTGTGCACTTCGTGTAATTTCTGAAGAACTACCCAGGAAATGGAGCGTATTCACTGACTCCAAGGCTGCTCTTCATTGTTTGGTTTCTGCCCTACACCGAGGACCCCACGAACAACTAGTTATGGAAATCAGACTGCTGCTTCACCACCTCGCCGAGCAAGGACACGACATCACGTTGCAGTGGATTCCAAGCCACTGTGGCATAATGGGCAATGAACTTGCCGACGCAGCAGCACGATCTGCACACGAGGAGGGCTTACAAGACTCCATTCCATTCTCAAGAACAGACGCTGCAACGAAAATTCGTGTGCTTGCAAATGAAGCCATCAAAACTTTATGGAACACACCCAGCCTAAAGCATACACGTCTACACCGACTGGACCCATCCCTTCGACTTCGACCCCCGCCTAGACTCTCTCGACTCGAAACAGCAGTACTTTGCCGACTGTGGCTTGGTGTCGCCTATACAAGATCCTTCGCCTTCCGAGTCGGTATGGATGACAGCGCGGCTTGCAGACACTGCGGCGGCGAAGAGACTATCGAACACGTGCTTTGCCACTGTCCTCGATACAGCGCGCACCGGCTGTCACTAGCGACCGCGTTGGCGCGCCTTGACGACAGGCCACTTTCAGAACAGTCAGTTTTGGAATGCCGACGTGAACTGTCGTCGCAGCAAAAGTCGGTCAAGGCTCTGTTGACTTTTCTACGTGACAGTGGCCTATTAGAAAGACTCTAATGACCCCATTTCGTCCCTTCTCATATTTTTTTTTCTCATGCTTTCATTTTTGTCACGCTCTTCTTTCCGTCTTTATTTCCCCTTTCCCTTCCCCTAGTGCAGGGTAGCAAACCGGACGTTTTAAGTCTGGTTAACCTCCCTGCCTTCCTTTCATTTGCATCTCTCTCTCTCTGAGCAAGAGACGCACGCCTTAGAAACAGCGCGTTTCTAAGGCAACACCGCATTCACTAGAGGCGCTTTTGTACCGCTTTGAAGCGTTGTACTCGTGGCTCAGTGGTAGCGTCTCCGTCCCACACTCCGGAGACCCTGGTTCGATTCCCACCCAGCCCGTCTTGCAAGAGTTGAGCCAAAGCCACTTCTCCTCTGTCGTGACGTCACGGTGTCACGTGATTTCATGGTCACCGCCGCGCCTGAGGAGCTGGGTTGAGCCCTCGTAATATGCTTCGCATAAAATGTTAAATACTCGTCTGTCCCACACATGTAATAAAAACTACAATGACTATACACTGGAAGTATGGGTTAGCAAAGCTAATTTGACTGGTCGATTCGTGGATACAGCTAGAAGTGGGATTAAATGTTTACGAGATCCGTGTTCCGCAATGAAAGTCGAACGTCAACCCACTTTTGCCTACAGCATAGCACAACGTAGGCCGCGTATATACTAGTACATAAAACACCTTTAAATCCAGGCTACGCGCCCAAGCTTATGAAGTATCTTTATTTTTTTCTCAGATAGAGCTGTCCGTGAGCTTTTGACCCTGCCTGAACGTGCACGTGATTGGACTCCCTCTGCAATGAATATCCACACATAGAATTAATCGCGCGTTAAACATTGATCGAGCTGAACTCCACGAACGAAAATGTAATAAAAGTTGCAGATATTCACCGTAAGAACACAATGAAAGCTAAACACTGTTATATACCAATCTTGTTGGAATAAAATTAGCGGCGAATCCTTGTCGTTAACACAGTTCGACGAAGAAAAATATATACGAAAAGGGAAGACAACATGAGCGCACAATACAGTTCGTAAAGGGCTCTTATGTTTAAACTATGAAAGGACATTTACTTAGTTATGAAAAAAAAACTAAATTTTTACACGCCCATTCCCAACTTGCTTGTGACTAGGGCATACACAAGTTGCAGGATTAAATACACACGTGTTTTATTTATCGTGTGAAATCTTTTGACAGCCAGCGTTCTTGCGATATTAATTTCCGATCGTGTGTTTTGCTTGGCGCAGTAGTTTGAAGACAGAGCCAAACGACTTGCAGAAATTTCTTGCTCTCGAAGAGTGGTGTATTTTACGAAAATGGCAGTTTCGATCTCTCCGTAATGTTCTTTTTTTTTATGAAAGTCAGCTATTTTGAGCGAAATGGCGAGGATCTCGGCGATCGAAAAGTGATGCCGAATGCTGAGGGAATCAATGCGGCTGCTGCTGCAGGCTCCCAGAAAAGAATTCTGCACTTAACAAACACAGAGCCACCGATCACAAGTTGTGTAGTTCCTGAGCGTTGGTAAGGCTTCCAGGGCCCTATGATTACGTCGAGGTTATGATTTGATGTGTTATTAGCTAGCACTTCTTAGATTAGGCTACCGTAGCTAAGCTTCTTCCAAGGGCCGCTTGACATATGGAGCGCACAGTAACCGTAGTGGAGTAGCGGAGTAACGCGGTTACTTCCTCAAAGAAGTTAAACTTAAAGAGAAAATGCGGACCGTCAGTGTTTGATAGGGTGCAGGAGGGAGTTCTACATGTAAATCTGGAAACTGTGAAATAGTCAAGGTGTATCAGTCTGACGTAATGATACGAGCGATTGCTGTCTATCCTGTGAATGACTTTCAAACATGAGCTGTTTCTTGCAGAGCAAGTGAACCTGAGGACGTGGCTTAGCTTGGCAAATGCAAATGACACAATAACATTTGCGTGTTTCTGTGCTGGAGTTTAGGGTCTCTGCCAAAATTTCATCTTTTCTCTTATAACGAATTTCTTTCTGTTAACCCCTTGACTTAGATGGGGCACATGTGTCCCCGAATTCGAAACGCATCTCAATACACATGTTCTGCCACAAGAAACCTGTTGAAGGCCATTTACGGAACCAGTTAGCTTCTGTTAACGAAATATTTTATTTCGGTTGACAACTGTCAGACAAAACAGTGACGAGACATTGGTGGTGTCGCGCTGAAATGGGGTGCTTTGCCATCGACAAATTAAGTACTTCTTTTACAGATTTTTCAAATAAATTTAGGAACAAATTGTGTGGAATACATAGTGCAGTGATGGAGGGTTCTTAACAAATAAATATTGTTGAATTTAAACGAGTACAAGATATTTTTTACTAAGAAAGAGGCATTCGGACATATGTGTACCAATGAACTGTTACAAAACACTGGATGTCAATTGGCGGCGTTCGATTGGGGGTGGCACTTTTATTTTCTAATAGCCGCTAGAAATGAATAAATTTGCATAACTTGTGCCTTTACGTATGTCCCGGTTCATCTTAAATCAAAGCTCTTATTTTTCGATATTACGGCAGCAAAACAACAAGAATTCCTTCCAACAAGACACCCAGATAAAACAGAATATTCAAGGCCACCCAAAAAGTGAAAGCGAGAAGCTGCGTCAACCAAAAATCTCGCAATTACTGCTCCCAAAACTATGTATCTAGTCAAAGGGTCACCAGGATTCAGAAGACGCACAAAATGACGAATCACAGGTCATGAGACTCCGGGAAATAGAGTGTACTCCCTAGTGCAAATAACCGGCGGGTCATCATAAGAGAGAATATCTTTTGTTATGAAGTTGGAGAGCTACGTTAGTATGCTCGTAAAAGAAGAATTCGGTATGCTGAGCAAAACAGGAACATCTTCATAACATCGACAGAAAAAAGCAAGGCCTTTCAAAACGTCAACCTTCAGGTGAGCTATCACGTCCGGTCTGGTCAAAGGAATCTTACGAAGTGGACCGAAAGTCAGGAATAAAATACTGACTCGGAGTGTTATTTGAACTCCTGCACCTTGCAGTAAACATTGTCTACATCATGCACGTCACACTGCAAGCTGACGAGCCCACTATGCCCGCTCTCACATCGTTGCAGTTCTGCCAAGCAGTCGCCCAGTTTCGCATCGAAACTTTTTGAGCCTAGAGCGGGGCACAAGTCTTGAGCAGTTATGCAGGAGCACAAGAATGTGCGCAAGACACGAAGCTCCTCCACACCAACACTAAATAAAACCGTGTATTTGCCTGCTGCAACATTTGCAATGTTCACTCGCGCTTCGCTACTGCAAGATATTGCTTCGGGGAGTTTTACGGTGGAAGCAGCTAAGAAGCACACGTAATTGTTCGACTCCCTTAAGGTACATAGGGACACATATCTCCCAAAGACTACATCAGAAATATATTTTTGATAAGTGTTTCATTAATGTTTTGAAGGCCAAAATAAAGAAAAAGAAACAATACATGTATAATTTATCGGCTCATCGGCTTATGTACCTGAGGGGCCGTTAAGAGTCTCTGTGTAATATGCCTCAAATATCAACATTTTTTACAGCGAGTCATGTACCTACTACATACGTATCGTCAGCTGCGTTTACTCGAACTCGATGCGGACTGCCACTGCGATCCGACTCGAAAATTATTTTTGTTATTATTCTTTGTTTCCGCGTTCAAGGCGCGTAAATTTAGAAACGCACTGTTGCACTAAGCGATAAAGAGTAACACGCATTACCCATGAAACCAAGCTCAGCACGCACGCACGCACGCACACCCACCCACACCCACGCCCGCACACGCACGCACGCACACACACACACACACACACACACACACACAAACACACGCACACACACACACACACGCACACACGCACACACACACATACACACACAATACGCAGATCCGATTCACATGCGACGCGTTTTGCATCATAACTATTACCTGCTGGCCCGTGAAGAAGGCAAGGCGCGGTGACCCCGAAAGTGTGATTCACCCGACCGAGCATTATACTGTTTCCGGCATTGGCCTCCATTGCTAAGACACTGCATATAGGGTCCGCGCGATGCAGACTAGAGCAGGCTGTTTCAAAGATAGGAGCAAACTGCGCTTTCATCGGCTAAAGACCGATCAAGCAGATGCCCCAATACACTAAACGTTAGAAAAGTATGCACAGAAAGGTTTGATTCAATAAAGGAAAATTTTGTTCTTGATAACGTGTACTTGTTGCCAAGACAATATTTAAGTATCATTTATTTTGTTGCTGAGTAATTTCATAAGAAACAAGCCCTGCAGCCAGGGCAGCTGTAACGATAGCAAAGATGGTAGCACTTTCCTGTGTGACAACTATTCGGCAAACAGCCGCAACCGTCCACGTTCAAGAAAATTCTTGAAGGGTTTCCAAAAAAAGCATCGCTTAAAGAAAAAAGAGATTCCGCGGATTGCAATACTCCCTAACGCGGAATTTAAGCGTGGCTGCATAGGTGTTTGCATTGCGCGATATACTGAGGCCAAAATCACTTGAGACCGATATCACCGGCTGGCAGCGGGCCAGTGCTGTCAGCGCCTTCGCAGCGGGAGCCGCAGTATGACAACGCTGGCATTATGAACGGCGTCGGAACCGGCTGTGGTAGAAGACGGCGACGACGACGAACGCGCGAACAGTGGCACGAGCGCGTTCCCGCGGTTACGCCGGGTTGACGCCGACGCTCAACCCAAGAATGGGTGCCTAAGGCTGCGCTGTAAAAAACACCTCTAAATGCTAAAACCATCGCGTCGTATCTTGCACTTTGATATTGGGGGAAGACCGGGCGTTAGTTCTATATATTTCGAGTAAGGAATCCCCAAATTCCTATGACCCCAACATTTAGCGCGGTATTTTGACAAGCAGTAGCACTTCGGAATTTGACCAAGTCTCCAATGGTAATCTTTATGTGAATTCGAACACTGCCATTACCTGTGATTTCTAGCTGCAGGCGTACAAACTTATTCTTGGAAGTTGTTTGATATAAGCGGCGGTATTATCAGAGCGGATCTCAAAGAAACGGGGAACTATTTGGTGTCACGAAAAATATTTGTTTGAACAAGCAACATCGCCAAGGATCTCGATGGAAGAGAAAGCACTCAGTCTTTTGTTACGGAGACGAACTGGTGTGGTACCTCTACAGGTGCTGCAAATTTCTTCGCGCGAAGCAAGAGGTCACGTAAATGTCGATTGAGCGCAGTGGTCATGAGTTTAAACCGCCGCCATTCTTTTTCCTCGCGTAGGAAGTCAATATTAGCAGTCTATTTTACATTTATACCTAAAATACACACGTTTCTTGCTGTTTGGGTGCCGCTGTATTATTGTCGTTGCAATTTGTTTCTCGGCTGATGAAACAAATTTATTGGTCTATGTAATCGTTCTGATTCATTAGCACCCAATTTAAGAACAATATCTCAAAACATGCATGGCTAGCGCGAAAAAAGAAAGTGCTACGATACAGGTGAATACGGTTGTTTGTCTCGAGTTCAGTAACTACGAGTTACATTTTGATGACAAGCAACACGCACGGAAGAGTATTTATCAAGCACTGAATGGTTAGATAGAAGAAAGAAAAGTGCTTTACTGCGCCATTTTATGAACACTCAAGTCAATATATTAGTGCTCTCTATTTTCGTACCAAAGAGCAACGTACTTGTTAGGCAAAATTTTAAGGCTAAGTATATAGCTGGGTTTGTTTGCTGGGTTAAGATGAGGGATAGAAAAAGCGGAACTATAGAAGGCTCATACAGGGACCTATATTGTTGCAGTGTTATATATTTATATATATATATATATATATATATATATATATATATATATATATATATATATATATATATATATATATATATATATATATATATATATATATATATATAGTCTTGTCAGAGCTGTCGTTGTCTGTAATCGCTCCACTGGTACAGAGAGGTGGGGGTGCAATACCTCTTCCTCGCATATCTACTATATATATAAGAAAGAAAAAGAAAGTGACAAACACAGTGTGCCATTCCATCTGCCAGCCCCTTTCTTGTTTTTAAAAGATTGGAAAGAAATTTGCGGAGACGCTGGATGCTATCGTGCACTAAAGCTAACAGCACACACTTACGGGGCAATGTGGCTTAGTTAGGAACCTTCATAACACCATGAAACAATGTACAATTGGTATATTCAAATAACGGAACCTGTATGGTCGTTAACGTCTATCGTAAGCCCTCATTTTCCGTGCATAAACGTCCACAACACGTACCGCAGAGGCACGCATCGGACGTACTACAAGGCTGCATAGACGCGATCGTATCACTCTGGGCGGCACCGTCGAGTAAGCTATCCGAAATCGAAATACGGACACGGCACAGGTGGTCCCGCAGTTATACCTGTGTCTGAGTACAGGGGATGCCCGACAAGAGGGCCTTGTTTGGCTAGCTGATGCACTTTCATTAACCACGAGGACAGCGGCAACAGACGCAACACAAATAGAAACAAACAAAAAAAAGTGTACAGGACAACGTATGGACAGGAGGGAACGTGTTTTACCGGTGCCTTGATAGTCGGCTTCAGGTTCCTGTTGCGCATAGTTGGTGCCGCTCGTAACCCGAAAAGCCGGAGACGCTTCGCCGTCGAACAGCGGCTGCGCACACACTGCGCCGCAATCGAGAACCCGGGGCGCCCAGCTCGTGCCGCTACGGCGATCGAACCAGCTTCGGAGCCAGCAATAGGTCTTCGAAGAGCGCCACTCTCCTTACTTTTTCCCCCGCCTTGACGTCGCGTCGATTTGTGACGTCAGGATAGCGTGAACCCCCCCCCCCTCCCCTCGTTTTAGTAAGGGCTATCATTTTTTTCCCCCATCCGTCATTCTTTTTATTTCCTTTTGGTTTGCCTCTTCGTGTGCCCTGCGATTGTTCCGCACTCAGACGGAACTCGGAGTCCTTCAATGCACGGCTAGCTTGTACGTATATACCGTGAACGGTAAAGTGGACTCGGGGGAAAAAGCGAATCGCTCAGTGTGCCCATAGCCGGGGAAAGGCAGTAGGGAGAGAAAAAAACAATGAAAAGCATCGGCCACGCATGTCAGGAAAACGCTATAAACGTCCTCCGAGTTGGGCAAATCCTGAGCAACGACTTCGCTCACGCACGCTACATCTCCTAGCTTCTCTTTTGCAGCGTTGGGAACCTATGGTGAGGCGAGATCGATCAGCGTGAGTGCGTTAGCTGCGAACCAATAGAGAAAGTAAGCGCGACTGCTAGTTTTGGATGAACGTGGCGTTTATTAGACAGGCGAAAGCATTGCAAGTACCTGTACGTATAATTATATTCCTCGTACATGTCTCAATATACGCCGACGACATTTGCATCTGGGCCTCTGCGGTGACTCGCCCTCAGCTAAGAGCCAGGCTTCAGCGGGCGGCAACCATGACGGCTTCTTACCTCCGAGAACAAGGCCTCAGTATGTCTACGGAAAAGTGCGCATTACTTGGTTTTACGCGGAAACAAATGTCATCGTATCCTGTTACCATCGATGGTCAAGCTGTATCCTATGTTAAGACGCATCGCTTTCTGGGCGTCATCATTGACCGCAACCTCTCGTGGAGCCCTCACTGCGTCTATCTGAAGAAGAAGCTCGTCGCCATTGCTCAGGTCTTCAAATTTCTATGCGGGAAAAACTGGGGTACACCAGTCCATTCTATGTTGCAACTGTACAGGGTTTTGTTTCTCGGACTCCTACGTTACAGCCTACCAGTATTGTCAAGTGCATGCAAGACGAACTTTCGCGCCTTGGAGAGCATACAAGGTCAAGCCCTACGCACGTGTTTAGGGCTGCCTCGGTGCACTTCAACCGCAGCAACAATCGCCATCGCAGGAGACCATACAATCCAGACTCATGTAGCTGTCGACTCTCTCAGAGCGCACATTCGCCATCTGTCAAGGATCCCCGACCATCATTTGGCCTCCCTACCAGCAGATAGACCTCAAGCGACCTTTTCACGAGTGATTAGCGCTCATCAAGAGTACATACCGGTATCTTTTACACCGGCGGCGAAGCCTTCCTCTCCCCTGTGGTGCCTGCGACCACCTCAAGTGAATTTTGCTATTCCTGGCCTTACAAAAAAGTCCAATCATCCATCGCCGGCTCTGAAGCAACTTACGCTCCTATTATTGCACCAGACGTATGATGACCGCATACATATATATACTGATGGTTCGACCTCACCTACCAGCTCAACTGCCGCATTCGTCGTTCCAGCCAAGAACGTTACAGCTAAATTCAAATTGTCGCACACGACTACATCTACATCGGCAGAACTTGCAGCTCTCCATGCCGCTATGATGTACATCACCGAAGAGCCAACAGAGAAATGGGTCGTATTTTGTGACTCTAAGGCAGCCCTTCACAGCATCAAGTCCGCATTACGTCCCAGAACGTACGAGCAAATGACATCTGAAATCAGGGAACTGCACCATCATGCTCTGGAAAGAGGACACCACATTATATTTCAGTGGATCCCTGCTCACTGTGGCATCGTCGGCAACAACCTAGCTGACAAGGCTGCCCGGTGTGCCCACGAGGATACCAAGACGCGTCCAACACCTTTGGCGAGGTCGGACGCTGCCAGAGAACTTCGCCGACTTGCGCGCAAGAAGTCCCAAGATCTCTGGATTTCAAGTGGCTTCAATTGCAGATTACGTAAACTGGACCCCACGCTACGGCTACAACCGCCATCTAGCCTTTCCCGCGGCGAAGCAACCTTGTTGTGTCGCTTGTGGCTGGGAGTGGCGTTTACGAACGCATATTCCTACCGTATGGGAATGGCCGAGAGCCCGATGTGCGACTCCTGTGGGTGCGACGAGACCATCGAGCACCTATTGTGTACCTGCCCTCGCTACGATGTCCAACGCCTCTCTCTGCGGGCAACTTTACGCAGACTGGACTCGAGACCTTTCACCGAGTCAAAGATACTCGGACCGTGGCCACACCCGTCGCTGGCTCGAAAAGCGATTCGTGCACTAGTGCAGTACTTGAAGTGCACGGGCTTAACAGACCGTTTATAGTGTCCTTGTGTTTGGTGTCCCTCCCACACAAACTCAGTGTTTACTCTCTCCCTTTCTTCCGCTTTCTATTCCCCTTTCCCCTCCCCCAGTGTAGGGTAGCAAACCGGATGCTGTTCTGGTTGACCTCCCTGCCTTTCCTACCCTTGTTTTCTCTCTCTCTCATATTCCTCGTACCCGGTGGTTTGCGCGCATCGGGGGGCCGGCTTAAGGAACTTCTGCATGTACTTCTTATTTACCCTTGTAGCTGGAGGAAGGTAGCACTTATGTAGCGCGGATCTCTTGATACGTCGCAAGAGAGATGTAGAAAAGAAAAAAAAAAGAAGAAGGTTAAAGGGAACAAACAGTAGCAATTTCTTCCAGTGTTCTATGCAATGAGCAAGCTACGTATTGCGCATGTGCTTCAGTATAAACCGGCATACTGTCATGAGCTACAACTTGAGTAAGAAATTCACCCGAGGGTGCGAACAACCTAACTTAGAGCAACCACTACTTTCAACATTCTTTTCGTTTCAATTCGGACTACTACCGCTCGCTGATGAAGTTGGTGACGCTGGCTTCTAGAAATCTTTGGAGGGTCAGTATGAATATGTTTTGGAGCGACAAGTCGTTCCCAAAATTGAACTTTCGGCTACAGGAATTATTCGCAAATGAGCCATGTTTATGCTAGCAGTACAACAACCAGCGCTATACCAGATATAGTTTCGATACCCTGGTAATATTCACGCGTATACAGATGGTTCTTGTCAAACAAATTATTTAAAGCTGCCTTTGTCGTTATAGAATGGAACCCAATAGGTTTAAACTGTCTTACACGACATCATTAACTACAGCCGAGCTTTTTGCAATATTGTCCTTTTTACGATACCTAAATTCAATGCAAAAAGGGAACCAATGGGTCATCCTTTGTGACTCGGATACAACTTTGTCGGCATTTCGTGGTGACATCAGCAATTCGCAAAACTATGTCTTTAGCTTACGAGATACTAAAATGAACTCACAAAAGCAGGTGAAGAGAACCACTGAATAATGTTTCAATGGATTCGTGTCCACTTCAATATCCCTGGGAATGTTGCAACAGGCAAGGCCGCTGGACAAGCACGTGATCGCCCTCTAATGCCTGGAGAATTTCAGCGCATACTAAGACAAATCTCAGCTTGTGGTTACAAAGCGACATGCTTTGATCAGAACTCGAAACGTTCAGATTTATTTCACATTGACCTTGCACTTCAATTAAAAATTCTGGTCACATTGGATGCAACTAGAGCAGTTCAAGCGCTCATTCAATCTCTGCAGCTCCGTACCGGGTGCAGAAAACACTTTGTAAAAAAATACCCAGGGCACTACGCCGATGAAAGTAAATTTAAAAGAAAAGAATACGTTTCGGCTTTTAACTGTGACCAAGGCTCCCATGTGGGTGCCGAAACGTCTTTTATTTTACTTTGACTTTGGTCGGCGTAGTGCCCTGGGTTTTGTCTACCTTTTCACCATGTTCCATCCCAATCAGACGGGCTTCCGTCAAACACTAAACTTCAATACAATGTCTACAAAAAATTTGAAGAGCTAATAGTCCGGATGGCACTTGTAGCCACGAGGATGAGGATGTACAGCATCTTCTGTTAGAATGTCCCCGACATAACACACACAGACAATGTTTAGCTCGTGATTTAATGACATTAGACCGCAGGTGCTTCAACCTCAGGAAGATCTTAGGCCCTTGGCCAAGATATTCAATGCAAATACGAGCGTTACTGGGCATCCAAAGATTTCTAGAGGCCAGCAATATTCTCGGAAACTACTGAGTTGAGTGTTTATCAGTGATTCGCTCACTCTATGGGATCTTATTTTACGCAGATTTGGCCAATTCAATGTCTGGATTCATGTACCTTCATTTGAATTTAATCTGTGCTTTGTTATGCGTCGTGATACTAGTGTAGATATGTGACCGGACTTCGTTTTGCTGTGTTTCTGAGTTTACTTTCAGTTTTAGTGTGGCATTATTGTACTCATGTTACTAAACCTTGTGTTATTGTAATTTGGAGTTGAGTGTTGGTTTTGATGCGCTTAAGCTAATTCTATTTTTTTTCATATCTTCATGGGAAGAGGAATAGCCGGCACCTATTAAATGTGGCATCTCATAAGCACCATATAATAAAAGAAAAGCGACAGTCACCCCATTGAAGATGAATAGAACGATGAAGAGTACGCCATGATACGATTTCAGTAATTAAGGCACATTATTATACTTTCTTTTCTATTGCACAGTGATTTTCGCACCATTTCGTTTCGTGGTATACAAAATATTACGGAATCACCATTACAAAACAACAGAAAGTCACTAAAGAGCTCCACTCACGCTTCGCTGCGACAATTTCATTCGCTTGGACCGACACAAAATGAATTTTATGGTTTGCTTGAAACGGCAAAGCGGCAACAAAATTTAAATTACTTTTGCAAACGGTGGGTGCGACGATCACATATCGTGTACTCGGCACCTGCAGTAGCTGGTCTTATTGCGCAAAAAAAAAACTACAGTGGAAGGCCAGTTGCGTCCGTACATTGTCCAAGAAAATTCTTACCGGATATTAAGGCAGTGGTACAACCACGGGACGAACATTATTTAGAAACTATGCACACCGTACGCGCACGTGCAAACACGTTGCAGCTACAGCAGACGCCATCCACGCTATGCATGGCTCGGCCACTGCCCGCCAGGCGGCGTCACCTCTCGATGTCAGAGCTTGGTGGCGCAACCCACCGCCCGGTTTTAAAGGGGACGCTCATAACATACATACACTCTTAGGCAAAGTTACACCCTTTGGCTTGCCCCTTCTGCCACGCAACAATAATCGTTATCTACCTTGATGCGTTTCCTTTCTTTAACGCTGCGAGCCCGGTACTTTCCAGTAACGAACGGCACGCGCGTTATCGGTATAGAAAGTTTACTCCCTTTGGAGGGCCCCTTCTGATAACGCGCGTGCCGTTAGTTTCTGGAAAGTTCCGGGCTCGCAGCGTTAAAGAAAGGAAACGCATCAAGGCAGATAACGATTATTGTTGTGTGGCAGAAGGGGCAAGCCAAAGGGTGTAACTTTGCCTAAGAGTGTACCTACATCCATCCATCCATCCATCCACCCATCCACCTATCCACCTATCCATCCATCCATCCATCCATCCATCCATCCATCCATCCATCCATCCATCCATCCATCCATCCATCAATCCATCATCATCATCATCATCATCATCATCATCAGCAGCAGCCATCCATCCATCCACGGCCAATACAATCTTGAAATGAACATCTTATGTGCCCGATGTCTCGGCTACGCGCTGAGGGTAACATAACATGGCAGTGAGTGTTCAAGAGGCTATTTCGTTGGGCTAGCGGTCTGGCATAACGCAGCGCCAACTTTCTTTAGCAGTTTAACTTAAAAAATTAAGAAAACAAAATATTATGTTTTCTTTCACTAATATAGATAGCAACTCCGAAGGAAAAGCTTTATCTTCTTGGCTATGACGTTACGCTACCGGGCAGGCGGGTTCGACTTTGAACTGTGGCACCTCATTGCGATGAAGGCAGAATACGAATAACGGTCGTGCGCTACAGTTGAAATGCACACTTAAGAATCTCCTTTGACCATTTTTACTATTGAGCGATGCACAAAGATGCCCCTAATACTGATGTTCAGCCCGATAAATCAGTGAGCCAGGCAATGAATTGGGCGTTCACGTTTGGAACGTGTTCGCTATCCATATGTGTAATGTTTGGCCCTCTGGTTACGTCTGAGACATGCCGTACAAAAGTTAGGGTGATGTCTGAATGTGTGCAATGTCTTCTAATGTTTCTTGCAATACGCAATGCCCATCTACTGTGAGGCACTTTTGAAAGCGTCCGAGACCTCTCACCCAGCATCAGGATATGCCGTAGTCCGTAAGCCATGGAGGCAGGTATTTCTTTTTACGCGTGGCAATAATTTTTTCGCAGGAGACAGGAATATCAAGAAAAATTGTGAACAGGATACACTTACAGCCTTCAGAATTGCTGCACAGTGCACGTTTCATGATTCAAACAAAGAGGTTCATGTCGTGCAAAAAAAAAAAAATGCCTGATTATCTGCGTAATACAGTACACTACTTTGGGCTGGCTGTAACGGCGAACTCGTGGCAGGCAGCAAGCGGGTAAGGGTGCACATTCCTGTTTTTGACAATGGTACCCAAAATTGGTGCCGTGATACAGACACAACATACAAGTGGAATTACTCTAATTCAACATGACAGTCGCTATTTTTATTCGTAGAAACTTCGATACTATCCTGCGTTCAATATACTCAAACTTCACTGTAGGAACCTCTGCAAGCTTACCTTAAAGTTGGCTAACAAACGTTACCTCGAGCTCAAGCTTCCGCTCAACAGCCGCTTACAGGGAAATATAACGCGCAAAAAAGAGGACACGCCGCGTAGCCAGTAATGTTCGTTTTATTCGTTTAACCGGGCACCTGCACAGTCGAGACGGAATGGGATATTTCGGCGCTGTTCTTTCTCCCCCCGAATGTTCCTCGCAAAAGACCACTGGCGGACCGTCCTCTCTGAAACGCACACCGTTCCACCGAGCGAGGATGCGGAGGCCTACGGGGGAGGTTTATTTCCAGACTCCCAACTCTTCTCTCTCCCTCCGCCCACGTGGTGAAGAGCTCATCGTTAAGACCCACGAAGAAACGTGGAAGTGAGGATGCACCGAGGGTCCGGGAGAGGGGGACATGGCGCGCAGTGCCGAGGTCCTAACACAATTTTTTTTCTTTCTTCTTTGTCACCGCGCACGCTTATAGCAGAAACGGTGAGGTTGCCGCGGGCGCACGCAGCCTGCTATTTGCAGAGCGTATAAGAGAACCTCTCCGGCGCGCCCACCCTTTCCCGCTACCATTTCCCGTTTCTTTCTTTCCTTCTTTCTTTCTTTCTTTCTTTCTTTCTTTCTTTCTTTCTTTCTTTCTTTCTTTCTTTCTCTTTATTCGCGCGCACGTGTGCTTGCGGGTATGCGCTGCTCCTCCAGAACGACTGTGCCGTGTTCCCGTTTCATTGCATCTTTCTCTCGCATTATTTGTTGGAAATTCTGCCACGCGCATTTCATTGTTTAATTTAAACCGACTCCCGATTCCCCCATCCCTCCCAGCCGATTTCTTCGTCTTTCGTTTCCGATTACCGATGCGGCGCGAAGGCCGTTTGTTCCTCGCCGAGTCAGTTTGCCTGCTTATTCGCTCTTTTCTCCACGAATTCGCGTCTCGTTCTCCCCTTGTTTGGCTTTGCTCGTCGTTCTTTCGTTCGTGGCGTTTTGTTCCGTGCTGCCGTGCCGGTACTGTGTTTCCATTTGCTAGACCGGCATTCTGTCTGCTTTGTTGTTGCATTTGTTTTATGCACAGCACGCAACGGCCCGGGAACAGTGTCTGTGTTGTTTCAACGACGGTCTCTCGGCGCGAACCATGTACAAAAAAAGAAAAAAAAGAAAGGAAGAAAAGCAAGCTAACAACCCGTTTGTTCCCTCCATATCTGCACGCAGCTTCTCATAACGGTTTCTGGCTTTCCGGCCACCACGCGGCATTTCCGTCGACACGACGTGCTTACGGGAGGGCAAGCGAATAATAGTAAACCTTACGAAGGAGCTGGGCAGCGGAGTGGGGGAAAAAATATTGTTTGCATTGTGTGAGTGCCGTAGTGAGACGCGAAGCGAAGCATTACGTTCTTCCTGCGTTTGCTTATCGTGCTCCATTCCGGAGCGCGCTCTGTCGTCGAGATGTTTGTCAGCTTCGCTCCAGCGAGCGCTGTTTGTACGACGCGTGTCATCTTCAGTCAACAACGGAACAAAAAAAAATTGTGTGGAGAGGAAAAACGACTCTGTTTTCTCTCCAGGGAGCAGGAGATGAAAGCAGAATAAGAAAAGTAAAGAAAGTTTTAGAATGCAAGCAGAAGACGGAAATGTAAATTTTCCTACAACTGGCCTTGAGAGTTCCGCGGAAGGACGTGCTACAGAAAGCGCAGTTTTCGTTTGGACTGCTTCCGTCGTGCTTGTGATGGACACCAATTATTTTCGCAGCAACGGAAGCAAAGGAGGGCACAAAAAAAAAAGACACGGCACCTCAAACACATGTCTGTGTTTGTCGTCCAGGTGTCGCATACGTCATCCGGTGCAAAGTTGATTCTGGTGATGTCTTCCGCACTCCGAGCCACGGTTTTGTTTCAAGATAACATGAAACGTACGTCTGCAACATTGCCCATTGCGGTTGCTGGCCATCGAAATGTAGTGGAATACATGGTCTCTTCTGAAAATGTGAGCATTGGCGCACGACGGCGAGACAGGGCCGGTTGCTATAGACCTGCAAGCTGACAACTGTGCGCTTGGTTTTGTTGCGCTGGCTGTTTGGCCTCGCAGTGAACTGATGGTTAACTTCTCGCGCTTCCTCTTTCACCATATACGGTGTTAAAAATGAAGACACCCTGTTTGTCTGCACTCATGTGTCATCCCGGTCCCGTAGTTTGGCGCTCCCCAAAAAGTTTCAATAGAGTGTTTTAGCAGTACGTTTTTGACGGTCCGGTCCGCTCTCGCGTACCCGCTCACAGTTAGCGGAGCGGCGGACGAAGAATCAGTTTTAGCGGAGCGCCCGGTTACGTCCGAAAGGCATGTGCTTGCCTGACGCGCCACCTTGCCGCAGATGGTAAAACCGCTATGAACATAATATTCAAGTTGTAAGAATTGCCGCAATAAAATAATATATTTGGAATTGCTCAAGTGTCTGAAGGCATTTCACGCAATACATTGCATTTTCATTTCTTATATATATATATATATATATATATATATATATATATATATATATATATATATATATATATATATATATATATATATATATAATCCTTACATTAACAAAGCCGTTACGCTGTGTAGTAGCCAAGACAAGGTTTTTTGCTCTTTCAGTACACCTAAAACGTGGTCCGCATAAACAAACGTGCACACATGGCATGGTTCTGAAACGGGTTCATGGCCACAACCTCCCGAATAGAAGAAGATCTTCGTGTCTCCTAATGTGTACTCTAGGTTTGCGCTTTACAAATCCCGATTAAAATGACCTCGTGGACGGGCCAGCAGCACTGGGGGCAGCCATTTTGCTTCGCTAGACCCGCTTGACGCGCTCGCCGCGCTCCGCTGAGAAAGCTTTCTAGCGGAGAGGGGGCTCCCGTCCGTTCGCCCGCTCACTGCTGAACGGGTCGCGCATGCGGACTTGCGCTTCCGCTAGCCCGCTGAGCGGAGCGGACCGTCAAAAACGCTCTGCTAAAAGAGCCTAATGTATCAACACGCTCACTCGCCAACCATTGCTACCGTATCGAGTGGAAAACACTGCGATAACCATAATTTTGAATTTGGGCTTCCTCATTGAGGGGACCATCAGGATTCAAAGACACTTAATCAGTCGCGATTAGGACTAATAGATCCGCAAAGTTACGGTGTGAAAGTACGGTCTGCTGAAATAAACAAAGAAAAAGAAAGAAAGAAAGGAAGTTGACGCACAATACCTAATACGTTTGTATAGCCTGGTCTTGAATAAAGTATTGCACTCCAAGAATTGCTAACCGTTGCTATTCGCAATCTTGTTTTGCTTAGTTTCGACTTGGGTTGGTTTCTTTATCCTTACTTTAGTCAAATCAGTAGTAGCACAGGTACATAGAAACCGAGAAAAAGAAAAGAAGACAAAGCAAACGGAAGAACAGCGTGAAAACACATGAACTGCTGAAAAACAAGAACAGACATACACAAATCTACGCGTAAGCGCTGACTCAGAACTCGAGTCAGTGTTTATGTTATGCGACTCGTGAAGCAAGTGAACGCGCGTGTACGTTCCCGATCCACTCCGGTTCATCATTGTTTTCACTGTTTTCATAATGTAGAATCATCAACTCACCCATAAAAGTTAATTCCGTTGTGAGGTTAGACGTAGTCCCAGGTATTATTCGCGCTTTATTGTATTTCTTCGCCTTTTCGATATCTTGGAGTAAGTAGCACACTGTTTCTATAGGGCGCAAAAGGAACATGTTGATTCTGCATGTCATCTAGATACAGCACCTTTGGCATCTCGGAGATAAAATAAACAGTTCCAAAGCTTATGCGGCGTGCTCAGTCACAGTTATTGCCCAGATATGCGGCAAACGAGGCTGAATGTGATGCTTATTGGCATTGCCCTTTGAAAAGCAGCTGGGACAACTATTGATATTGCCTGCTTGATTTTTCAGGTTTTACTACATCCATCTTCTACATCGATCTTAATTTTCGTATTTAAAACCTCCATCGCTGTATTGTACAATTACCTTCACTTGCGATGACTCCACTCCTACCAATCCCTTCTCTGCTTTTCTTCCCCCAATACTCTAATCGTCTATTACTTATCTCGACTGCTGACAAGTTGATACTTCCATCTCCTTTGTATACAAACGCTTCTGGGAAGTGGACACTCCCTACAGGTCTTGCTGGATGAATATCTTGGCATTCCATTACGATGTGCCAAGCAGTGTGCCAAGCAGCAGCGTCGGCCCGGTCTGAACCCATTCTCTACCTCCCTCATAATATCGTTTTTCTACACCCACTTCGACAGCTCTCATTGTGTGGCTTGCATGGGCATTCTGTACATCACCGAAGTTACTGTAACTTAATTACCTGTATGACCTCGTTTTATTATTTTTTTGGCCTGATACACAATGTTCATCGTGCCAACCAAACGGAATCCCTGGCTCGATGACATTAGTCAGCAGTGCCTCGCGCTTTGGACGCAGTTGTCTGATTACTTCTATTGGGATTTCGTCAGGTCCTGCGTTCGTATTTTGATGGTCATTTCCTTTGCTTTTTTTTAGTGAAACGTTCTGCAGTAATTTTTTATCTCTAAGGCTTATCTGTTCCTGGATCTGTTGGAGTCTGAATTACGCTTTTCCTTGCCAAAGCTATCCCTGATAACATCTCGGATGTACCGCATGGCGTAGTCCGCTACGAAGAAGTTATCGGTTTCATACTTTAAAGCTATTTGCGAATTTTCAGTTGGAGCTCCGAGCGATCTTACATGGTTCCAGAATCTTTATGGTGTGCTATTTTTAGCGAATGTCATGCCCCCAGCTCTCAAGTGAGCGTGCGCAAGTGGCATTGACGCAAAATTGCCGCACGACTGGCCGCTCGAGGCACTTTGCCGCTATTCATGGGCTTCTTTCATGCTCGGCCCACGAATGTCTTTTCTCTCTCTCTCTTCACGCTCGGAAAAAACACTTTTAAATAGCACGTATTTAGCTACAGAAAGCAGTATAGGGTGTTTTTAATGTTTCTCCACAATTTCGTTATTGGTACTTATAATCTAATTGAAATATTTGATAAGTTGATTAATTAATTAAGACTAGGACTGTAATTAGGTGGAATGCAAAAGTATTCTGAGCTTCTCATAGCGATGGCAAACAACGTTACCTTGGCTCTACATGTTCAGCTGCGTGACATTTGCATATTTTTAAAATCTTGGTGCATGATAGTTGCAACACCCTGAAGAAGCAAAACTTAAAGGTTAGAGGGCATGTGACGGTAGGAGTAACGCTCTTTTTATTGTGACATCGAATAAACACTTCATTTAATGTTTACAAAATAACAAAATCAGCTATCTGCGTGACAAATTCCTGCTCCGAACTCGCCACTTGCGTATTTCACGTGACATCCTCAAGAGAAAACATGGACTACTTAAAAAACGAAAGAAAGAAACACAGGAAGGAAATGCAAATTGAGAAGGAATGAATTAGCATGGCATATTTAATTTAGTTAGTAACTGGTTGGCTGAACAATTCTCAACTGAAACCTCCCTTCAACCGTATAAAGAACAATACTACGTTAAGTTTAAGTGTTAAGTTTACAGCGCCTGAAACCAGTTTAGAGCTATTAAACTCGGCGTTTAAAGAAACGATAGGTTGGTTTTTTGGGGTTAATACTAGTGCTTCCCCGGCATAAGTAGTATCTTCTTCGGTCCCATGCACCGAAACGGGGCACGATAGACAACTTCACCCCGAGAAGAACTCGGGAAATGAAAATCATCGACGTGCCGAACCCGGACCCAATATTCGTCCCGAGCGTTCCGGCAACGTTGAAACGATGGGAAAGCAGCCGGAGAAATGACTCGGGCGGGGTTCGAGCAAAGTTCTTTGCATTCCCGCGATAAGAGAATGCCGTCTCCTTGCTCGCGCCGCAGAAAAGGAAAGAAAAAGAAAGACAATCGAGTGAAGTGGGCACCGAACGGCGGTCACTGAGAAAGTGGAAGTTCGCCGCGGCAGAATGTTGGTACGATGCTGGCTATTTCCCGTCGGGAGGTTTAACGCCGACGCATTGAGGCACATCGAAGCAATATTGGTGAAGCTTTCTTTTTACATATATATGATGCGAAAGTATATTCCGGAAGCAATTTCCAAATAGGCTGTCGCGCTTGAACGTTTACGAGCTTTTGTTTCCGGTGTGGAACTGCAAACTTGTTCTGTGTTTATTGCTACTGCGGGACTGTAGAAACATTTATGAGAATATGGTTATGCGAAGACCCCCCGCCCCAAACACACATCTCTTTTTTCTTCTTCGTATGTTTATTTCTTTATTTAAAGATTCTGGAAAGGCCTGTGTTGTCGGAAGTGAGATGGATGCGAAGTGCGGGAGAGTGGGCGTTCTATACTATCGAAAATATTTTAGAGGTATCGTTGTTTGTTTATTGAAACTTAACATACTGCGTATCTTGCAAAGGCCCAGACAGGGTAGACCCAAATAACAATCCAACGCACGTGAAGAATAAAGAATGAGTGTCAATCAGCAACAGCAATAGAGAACAATTCAATAAGTAAGCGTTTGTTTCCCCGAGCTGGGACGACCAATCCAACTTGCGAACATTTAGAATAAATAGCGGGTGTTTCTACGGACACTTTAAGTGACGTTTAAAAATAGCCGTTTTGAAATACAAGGACGGTTCCCTCAGAGACACACCGTCGGTGGTGGCGACCATGGGGTGACGGTGACACTTGGCAATCAGTCGGTAATTAACACAGATTCAATAATTTTACATTCTTTAGTTTCACCGGGCTCATCGTAACAGTTAAATTGAGGCGCGCTTTCCGTACAAGCCATATCAACTTTTGCATCCGGAAAAACGCGATCACGCGCGGTAGTTTGGCATTTGCTGGCGATGACGTAACCAGCTATCTTACGATTGCCATTAAAGAGTTTTAGATTTGTGGACGCCATCGGCTTGCGCTCCCTAACCTAAAGCTCTATGTTGTCTAGCAATGCGTTACTAGGTGCTGACACTTTTGTGAAGAAATTGGCGCAGGTTATTTTTTTGTTGCTTAATTCCGAGTTGGACGCTCCCTACGGTCATAACAGTTGAGCTGGCTCGCATTAAACCATAAACTTTCACGCGAAAATAAGTAGGGGGACTCTGGCACGTGTGTACACGGGATCTGCAAGCAAGACACTTCAGCCAGCAAGGGAAAGACAGACAGTAAATGGATTCGCCTAAACTTCGTTCTTTTGGCTACTGATGGCTTCGTGACTTTGCAAATGATCTACTTGCATACGAAAAATCGCGTTACAAATTATAAATGTAAGAACTTGAAACTTTGGCGCATATGGCCAGATGGTAATTGCCTTGCCGTGTTTAGAAAGCTGGAAGCTTGGGAACTGAAAGAGAAAAACATAAACTCTCTAAATAATGTTAAAAGAACGTTTCAAGGTGCAAGCTGTAAGATTATGCAAGTCCATGCTGTAATCATTATACCTATGGCAGCTGAACGATGTTAGTGCCAGAGTTCCCAACAGTAAGCTTTGTAGGAACATACAAGTTTTAACGATATGCAAGAGATGTTATTTTCCGCCTTCTTTTCCTTCTCTCCCTGATCTTTTTCTCCCCACTCCCCTTTCCCTGTGCAGTGCTGTTGAGGTGTCCTCCTCTGAGAGACAGTTACGGCACTGCACTTCTCTCTTCCTCTCCTTCAAAAGTCACTACACACACACACAGCTTGTATGCCTGTCTGTAAGAAGTTCCATGCTCGACACGCGTTGTTAGCCTCGCTTGTAATTTGACGCTTTTCTCTACGTGGTGCTGGAGGTATCACTGGCGTCGCGGTTCTGCGTTTCTGTTAGCCCTTTCAGACTGTCCACAAATACCACGTGCAGACAGATGTCATTATGAACGTCACATACGTGACGCGGAGCCTACATTGAAGATATATAGTGCGAAAACAAAGCTGAAAGGAAAGCCAAACGTTACCTAATATAGCGATTCATGCTGGAATGCGCTAGTACAAGTGACAACAGTGAAATCACAAGCTATACAGACGACAACGGAGTACTCCGTCAATTTTCTCTGGTTTTTTCTTTCGTTGTACACTGAACTCAGCGCTTTACGAAACTAGCTAACTCTAACAAGCCACATTTCTCGCTTTATTGGCGACATTAGGATAGACGCATTTTCAAATCGAATGGCACCCAGGCGTGTGTATGACAAAAGTTGTGAGAAGTGAATAAAATGCCGAATAGATCTCCGTTTCTGAAAATGGAACGAGAAACACATGATGGGCATATGTAAATAAAGAATTATCGCTGTAGTATCAGCAGTGAAAATTTTAAGAAGTCTGTTGACTTAGGCAGGTTCAAAACGAGCAGAAATTGGAAGCTCTATACCAGCTGAAGGCTGGCTTACGATGAGCCTCACGACGAGCTAGGCTTGAATAATTGTACCAACACCGTTGTTTTTTTTTGTTGCCATAAACGAAAATCGCAGAAATTCAATGTCAAATACACGAATCGCATGCTACAAGGTGAAAAAAAAATACTCATTGGTCGATCCAAATTCCTCAATTTATAAGAATCGCACGGGTTTAGAAACAATTCAACTTTGAAGCAACACTCTAATCAGCGGATTCGCAAAGCGTAACCACCATTCCTTGTCGGCCCTGGTTGTCGATGTATGCAATTTCATAGAATGATATTTTGATTCAATAAGACGTGCGTATATGAATAAGAATAATATGAATAAGATTCTGTAAACATGTGTTATCTTTAGCTTGGACGCCTCGCAAACTTGTATCGCTCACGTAAATACAGTCCGTTAGTCCGTTGATTGCGAAGGCTGCAGACAGTTTCGCAGACTTGGCTATTGCTCCTCCTAAAAAAAAAGTTATATAGAAAAGAAAAAAAAAGAATGTTCGAAAGAAGCAAGGAAAGACAAAACAACGCGAGTACTTCACGAAACGGTATAGTTATTTGTTTTTCTCGCCGTGTTCCCGTCGATATTTTTATAAGCATAGGAAACCTTGCTATGATACTATACCAACTCAATTTAATGTGAAATGTAGCGCAAACAAAGAGGGAGAGCTTAGGACTAAATTATAAGACGGCACTGACTTTCATCTGATACATTAAGGGCAAATCACGTATATATAATGAAATCCAAAGTAAAAAAAAAACTGACGTGCGCAGGACAGAAGACATTTTCAACTGGCGCAGTCAAAGGCTGAAAATGAATCATCGAAGAACCCAAAAGATAATTTTTGTATGCCGGAGACTCTGGGATGAAATTTGGTCCATATGGGAAAAAAATTGCAAAGTGTAGGAACATTTCTATCGCTTGCGCCTTGGTGTGGCAGGCGCGAAGCATTTCCTCATTTCCTCCTAAAAATCCATCACGCAAGCTCCGTGTCGTGTTCGTTTGGAATGGTGGTCTATACCATAGGATAAGAGGTGCTGGATTGCCCTCTTATTCGCTCTGCAAAGGCAACAGCCAGGCTTCAATCTTAGGTGCCAGGCCAATCGTCCACTGTCCCTTTAACCACACTTGGACCATGACCAGTTAGGGACCTTGAACGAACAGCTTGCAGTGTAGTGCAAAAAAAAAAAAAGTTTTTATCGGGACAGACAAGTGCTCGAAATACTAGGGACAATTTAGTGCAGTGATTTGCCTTCGTTATTGTGTGTCGTCTGTTTCTTTATTTTTTTCACTTTTTTAGGTCTGAGTGTTTGTGCGCGCAAAAGTTCATCTTGTATCATATTTTTTTATTTATGCTTAATGTTGTTTCCCCACATAATTGAAATGGAGCTGGCGCAAGCGTTCTGCTTCTTATCACTCCAGTTAGTCACCATTTAACCCGTAGCTAACTAATCCTAACCAACTCTGCCCCACCTCGCCATCTTGCTTTGCCAACTCGCCTAGAGAGAACTATCCATCGGCAGTGCAGCATACTTGTGTAACCATTGAACGTGTGCGAGAACTTGCACACGGAAAATGAAACCGTATGGGAGAGTCTTGCATGTTGGAATGTGTCACGCCACTAGCAGGCGCATTTTCTATGCCCTGTCACGTCCCTTTTCCACATTTGTTGGCTGAGTTATGTCAGATAAAAAAAAAGATGGCGGCATTCAACTGTCGGTACCATGACCGCGCTGCTGTGAACACGTGACCGAAGGCAGCAACGAGCGTTTCCGACGAGCGCCATCTGAATGCAAATGAGCCTTTCGAAACTGTTCGAGAAAGAGCGAGCGTAACAAAAAAAAAAGAAAGGAAAGAAAAACTTGCAAGAACAACGACAGTGGTTCTACGTGACGAGCGCAGTCGGGACCGGCGCCATACATCCACGGGAGACAGCTGCAGCTGACTGGAGACCTTTTTGAAGATTTGTTTAAAATAGTGCGGCGATATAATAGCAGAATGTGGAGACGTTAGACGTTCCTCTGCCGCGGAATCCTTTTTTTTTTTCATCCGTTACATTTTTGTCGATTGAAGAGAACCCGATCCTCGAGACAAGAGATGAGTTTTCTGCACGTCGTAGAAATGGAAACACTTGTCTTCCTTTCCGCAACATTGCGCTTTGCGTGAAGTGTTAGTTCTATCTCCGTCGATTCGGACCAAGACGTATGCGGAGGCAATCTGCGCACGTTAAGAGGGATCGATAGCGTACGTGCCTACTGGGATGAGGCTTGTTTCATCTTCGCAAGAGACTTACCTTTTACATACCCACGCGACATTGGCGAAGTTTCTAGTCTTAAAGGGACATGCTGCAGTTTCTTCAAACTTTTACTTTTCTGCATTCTAAGGAGGACTCAAAGTTCTTGTCATGTCATGTCATGCATTCTAAGGAAGCGATGTGCTACTCCGACAGGGGCAGTAGGAACGCTACTGTTGTTAAATAAATGATGCGAACTGAACAAATATAGGTCACACAAGGGGTCTGGCTACTCCACTATCAAATTCAAGCCCGAGCTGTGCGCTTGCCCTAAGGGAAGCTTGCCTCAGCTGGAGTTGAGCGGAAGCTCCATATTTCAAGCTAGCACAAGCATCTTCCGAAGGACTAAGAAGCGCTCCGACAGACGGGGCTTTTGAGTCCGGCAAGAAATTTATAAGCCCAGTGGGCAAAGCCGACTTTTACGACCGAGGTCTCAGAGGCTCTAAGCACAGCGAAGTCCGTTTTACTGCCGTCTGGCGTGCAGTGAGGTCAACTAGTTTTTTTTCCATTCTTTCTCTTTTTTTTTATAGCGCGTTTCTTATAACCGTTTGCGGCGAATACTTTGATCAGAGGACGGCATGTTATAGGTTTCGTTCCTTCGTCGTCCACTAGCAATTTTCAGCTACCGAATATGGCACCGCCAAGACATGCGGTGATGGTTCAACGGCAGTATATAATGAGATGGTTCATATAGCACACAGCCCCGCCGTTTTTATGTCAAGACATACTCTTTATATATACACGCCACAACGATTCCGTTAAAGAAAAAAGTTTGCAAGGAGTGTAGACTACATGTATTGTTTTTTTTGTGTGTCCAGCTCTGTAAAATAATTTACACCCTTAAAACTGAAACGGGTGTAAATCTGTCTATAACCCATCCTTACCCCTTTTTTGAGGTGTAAGGGTGTGAATTAAAGAGTAGATTTTCACAAAGGGTGTAAATTTGCCTATAACTCACTGCTTTACACCATTTTTGAGCATAAGAGTGCGAGTAATAGACAGATCGATACCTTTTCTTTTCACTTCTTAGCGCGTAAATTATTTTGCAGTATGGTTGGAGATATGGAACAGAGATAGGTTTGAAGCAGTTGCTTGACAACGGCTTGTAGTTCATACAGCGCAGTGTTGACATTAGATCTTGCTCACTGCCCAAATGTCCCAGAAGCTTGATTGCAAGGATTCAACCATTACAGCAGAGAATGAAATAAATTTTGAGGCTTTACTTGCCACAAGAAAAGCCTGATTGTGAGGCACACCGTATAGTAGGCGAGCCTGCAATAATTTTGACAACATTTTTTTCTTTAACGTACGCTCAATTAAAAATACAGTATGCGAGCTTTTATGCATTCCGCCACCATCGAAATGCGGCCGCGGCGGCCGAGAACGAACCCACGACTTCGTGGTCAGCAGCGCGAGGCTATGTAACTGCTAGTCTATACCACGGCGCAAATCGAGTTCACTCGATATACATTCGAAGATAAGGTTTTGATCGCAAAAAAAAGATGCCTTCTCAAAACAAACAGAATCGAATACACAACCTGGTTTCTTTTGTGCCAGCTTAACGCTTGTCAGGTAAATGGCGCTTTCTCTTATTTTGCTGCCTGAAACTACCTCTGGGTCGTGGATTTCTCTACAATACCATTTTCTGAACTTAAACCTATTGAACCAAGAACACGTTCGGTATTCATGGTGTCTCGCGAGCGCAGAATTGGCCGTAGAGGCAGGCGTGCCATAGATCGCGGGTTACCTCTGTGGCAGGTTGGTATAGTGCGCGGTATTCAACGCCTTGCACTTGCCCGCTAGTATATCTTCGACGGCGAAAGAATATCCACGCGCAGTTGCATCCAACAGGCGAGTGGGCACTGGAATGTATGCGGTAGACATCCGGGAACCCAAAACTCAGTATTTTGAGACTGTTGTTCAGGGGCACCATAACGTAAAGCTATTCCAAACGCTTCTATTGCAATTCTGCAATCACCATACCGCGATTGGTCAAAAACTTTTTTGCACAGCCCCTACTTCATCTGTATTTCACGTGACGTCATGAAAACCGCTATAGCTCCTCATCTGATATGACCTGTACATACTGACTGTGCATGATTTGACCGAACAAAAGAGAAATAGTTATTTCTGATTCGACGCCTATTCGACATTACCCCTCGGGTATTGGTCAAAAGTTTACCGGGCTGCACCCACTTCACTTGCATGTCACGCGACGTCACAAAACAAACCGCGAAAACTTACCCGTCAAAGTGACGCGTACGAGTTAAAGATGCATTATTATGCCGAACAAAACAGAATTTTTTTCTGAATAGCCACAGGCCGCCCCGTTCCGAAAGGAATAAAAGATGGCTGCAGCCGATCGCTCAGGCACTGGATACTCGCACCTGCCGCAAAGCATGGGTTTATTTCCGCATAATAAAACTTTGTGTGTGGGCGTGTAACGTATTTGAGCACTTTCGGAACGTTTACGACCTCGTTCTGCCAACTCTTCTTTGCTGAGGATCCGTTTTAGTGTCATTATTAAGCTTCCGTTGTATGCCGCCGCGATTTCCGATCAGCCACCTCAAGCTAAGTAAGGGAAAACAGACCAATCGCAGACGCCGGCATCACCTTCTTCCGGTTATCGATTTTCAGTGCACTGGCTCTGCCCCATCGAATCTCTCTCCACTTGACCGTTCTCCTCGCCTCTTGTCAGCAAATTAGATACGACAAGCCGCTCAGTGTAGGCAATGTTATTCGTTTTTCAAGCAAGCAAAAGTGTCCTCCTACGAACGAGGAGAGCGTTTGATTGGCCTGTTCAGACAACCCTGCGGGTGACCGCCGGTGCTTGCGTCGGCTGTTACGCAAATTTTACATCAGGAGATTGGAATGAAAATATATTGGAATAGTTTTACGTTATAGGACCCCAGGACCGCTGCAAGCGAGACAGACTGGCAATTCACTTCCGCCATTTCGCGACGATAAGCGAAGTGGTTTGAACAAAAAGTGTCGGGGCTCTTTCGCACGAACGTTGTAAAGAAAAGAACGTGCGATGGGCCTGTTTTGTAACTATAGCCAACCGGACACTCAATCTAACTAACCTCTCCGCCTTTCACCTCTTGTTTCCCTCCTCCTCCTCCTCCATCATTCTCATGCTATGGATAATCTTCTACTTGCCTGTTATGTTTTTATTCTTGACTTTCGATATATTTTTCGCTCCATTGCGACAATCGGTGGCACGTTTCCGGCTTCCTTTATTCCTTTACAGTCTGCTTACTTGCTCCGTTATTTCGAAATGTTCTTTCATTTCAAAAGAAACGCCGCTCCCTCGAACGTGCTTGGGCACGTCTTCTCAAAGGACCCGCCTCGCATGCGCTTCCACTCGATTCTCGAGCACGCTTTTTTCTCCTTCGCACTCTTCTACAGCCTTACAGGCGCTCGAAGATACGCGGCTCTCGCATCCCGGTTTCCGCGGCTGCATTTCATTATGGCCAAGTGCCCGACGCGAGAAAGATGACAGGGCTCCGAGAACACCGGCCGGCTGAGGATTTGCAATGCAAAGCACTCCCGAAATTTTATCCAGCAGCTCCCTATAATCAGATGCTTCTGGAAAATCCCGCGAGATCGAGTAAATTGATGATCTAGATGGCTTCAATGCGTCTGCCAATGCGACTTCAATGTTCTGTAAGTGCTTCTTTTTTGTTTTTGCACTCCGAAGTGCGTACGTTCAAGTGGGCTTCATGAAAAACATTGGCGCGAAATCTGGAGCAGTCGAAGTTCTATGACAATACTCCGTCGATTCTCCGCTCGCTCTTACAAGGGTCACACAAGGGACCGAGCAATAATAACACCTGCGCGCAAAAAAGAAAGAGAGAAAACAAAAGAAGGACATAACAAATATACTTGGCACTGCACTTCTTGTTGTACGTTATTTATTTGTAAATGTATCGCCGGGCAGGAGAGAACGTACTGATCAGAAAGCGTGTTACGAGTAAATGCCTGGATGTGCGGTGTGTAATAATTCTACAGCCACTTTTTAAGTACTGAGTAATCTCGAGTGCTTGTTTTGGAGTCTGAATTAAGAGGCAGATTTATGTCGAGGCAAACACCAACTTCTGCATTCATATGCGCGTAAAAAACAGAAATGCTTTTATGAGGCAGCCAGTGGCCTGACTTGAACGAACTCTTTTGCAGTTAATTGCAAAATAAGGTTCTAGTGAATTTGCAAAGCATCATTTTGATTTGAAACTTGGATTTCGTTTGCAAAAATCGACAAATATCAGTAAAGAACAAGCAAACAAACAGAATGCCCATGAATGCGTAAGTCTGGACTAAAAAAGATATCGCAGATCCGTAAAGTACATATGTTAGAACAGTTAAAGTGGACCAATGGGATTTATTTATTTATTTATTTATTTATTATTACGAAACCCACAGCGCCAGTGTGGCATTACAGAGGGGGGGGGGTTCAAATAATATATACAACAAACAGTACAAGCCATTTCATGATAAATGCAAAATAATTTACGGCACACATATACATCCTGAGAAACACACCTTCAGTCATTAACAGATTATATTACATTAATACAGTTATTAATTACAATTATTAATTAATTATATAATTTTACAGCCTAAGTGAGGTTTTTTACAATCTTCACCAGGGTGTCGCGAAACTCCCACTGACAAATTAGTAGCATAATTTGAGAGCGGTGCCTAATATATTAATTTTGTCCGTTTCATATGTATTATTATGTGCAGTTTAAAGAATTGCGGTATTCTTATTGCTGAATAACGGTGTTGTAAACTGGATCACTTCCGTTTTGTTTTTTGTTGACAGTCCGTAAGCGAGAACTTCCTCATTTTACGCAAAAAACTGGATCCGACAGCACGAAACTCGGGTTCTAGTTATTGTGATCGCGATCCCAGTTATCACAGAAACGGTCTTCGCAACCTCTGACGATATAAAAAAAAAACAGTACTGTTAGTAGACGTCATGTGCAAAACACACACACACACACACACACACACACACACACATTATATATATATATATATATATATATATATATATATATATATATATATATATATATATATATATATATATATATATATGTATACCTGGCTTACTTAGTCTTACCGCAAGCTTGAATTCTTAGGATCTATATGTGAACAGTGAACACCACGATGTGATTACGAGGCACAGTGAAGCGGAGCACTGCGGACTGATTTTAACCTCCGGGAGTTTTTAACAAACGTGCACTCAATGCACGTGCCTTTCTGTTCGTGCGCTCATTGTGGCTTATAGCCAAGTCCAGTCAACGTTCGCCGGAGCGTCGAGCTTCTGCTTACGTCGCAGCAACGGCATAGCCGACCTATACGGCGGCTACTGGACCTGTTGAAGCGGGAAAGTGTAAGCAAAAGCTCGCGACCGCTTCGTCTTGGGTGTCTGAAGCAATTATCCCAATCGCTCGCACTTCTATCGGGCTTGTTACAGCGCACGCTGCGCTGTAGGGCCTTGCCTACGTTGCGTGTGGCTTTCCAACGGTTGCTGTATTCAGTGGCGTAGAAACAGGGGGTGCCGGGGGGCCGTGGGCCCCGGGTGCAAGGGGCCAGTGAGGGGGGGGGGGGGGGGTGTCATATACGTCTGAAGGCACCCCTCTTTCCGCCGGCTACACCCGGAGAGGGGGGTAACAGAAGACCTATGGGCCCCGGGTGCCAGACGACCTAGCTACGCCACTGGCTGTATTATAGAAATCTTCACAGTATATTGCATTTCGAAATTACCGCATGAAAAAACACGCATTTTACTTCATTTCACTTTGTATAAAACCCGACAGTCACCCATGTACTATAAGCTTAGACCTTCCTGTATTGTTGCGCGTAACATCGCGTTACTGTGTGTATTTTTGCTGTATTTTTTTTGCCCTCTTCCTTCTCCTTTTATTCCCTTGACCCCTTTCCCCAGCACAGGGTAGCCAGCCGGTATTTACACTGGTTAACCTCTCTGTCTTTCCTTCCCTTTGTTTCTCTCTCTCTTCCTGTGCAGAGCACGCCTGCATTCTGTCCGTCGTCGCTGTGTTTATTAGAATGAACGGCGCAAGCGACAGCAGCGTCGGGAATTCTCGCCTTTTCATCATCCTCCTGAAGGAGATAATTGCTTTCTGCATCATCTTTTGAATAAACAGTCTGCTTGTAAATGGCCACGAATGTACACGTCGCGCACACTCGTGACATTACCAACACTGGCAAGTTCTCCGAATGCACTACTTCATTTATATATGTGGTCCTCAAAGAGAGAGTCGGGGAAAAAGAAAAAAGTTTTTTAACACTTGCGCCAGGGAAAGGCCACGATTTTCAATGCTGCTGTAGCAAACAGCAGGAAGCGGAATCTCGAGAGGCCCACGAAACAAACTACACGGCCGACGAAAAAAAAAGGAAAGGAAATAAATAGACGAAAGGAGTTTCACGGCTGCGCTGACAAATAGTTGTAGCCATGGTTGTGACAGGAGAGCTATTAGTCGCAAAGATTTTGGAGGCCCAGTTACTTTTCTCTTCCTTCAAAAATGTGAGCCAGCAAAATGCAGACTCGGTAAGCTCAGTTGAGAGCAAGCGAACGAACGGAAACATTCACGACACACTGAACTATCGCTTTTTTCTCAATGTAGGTTGCTAGTACAACTTTACGCCGTTAAGATATCATTTGGTTATGCAGTGATACTTATCGGAGGTAATTGAGATAGGCTTTCTCCCTGCAGTGAACAGAAATAAGTCTGGTAATGCTGAAGATGAGAGTAATCGTTGTTCGTCTATATGGAAAAAAGCACACGCGATGCATGGATTGTTTTTTTCTACCCAGGGTATCCCACGTAATTTGAGCCGGCATTAAAGATATGCAAACGCCACGTAGCTGGACAGAACCAAGGTAATGTCGTTGGCCGTCTCTTGGAGATACTCAGATTATATTTTTTTTTCATTTCGCCTAAGCTGATAATTAGACTTAAATTATTTATGAGCTTCTCAAATATTACAACCAGGTGAAGCGTGCTAATGACAAAATTGCAGAGCAACATGAAAAACGTATCGAGCAACAGAAAGCAGTATCGGGAGTTTTTCATGTTGCTCTACAGTTTGCTCAATAACACTGTTCACCTAAATATAACGTTTGAGAAGTTGATTAACTTATTATGACTAATTATGCAATGAGACAGAATGAGAAGATAATAATCTGAGTATCTCCAAGCGACGGCAGACAACATTGTCTTGGTTCTGTCCAGCTACGTGACATTTCCATATTTTTTATGTTTGGCTCAAGTTACATGTGACACCCTGTGCACCGACATGCTTATTGTATCGGTGCAATAAGCATGTCGGCAGGCTAGATTTAAGTAGCAGGCTAGAGCACCTTAGCTCGGGCCGACCTCTCTGCCTTCTTTCAATTAAATTATATCTCTTCTCTTCTCTTCTTCGCATCGGTGCAAAATTATTTATTGGAAGGTTTGCACAAGGCGAAATGTGATTTCATACGCTGAATGCGAAGACCGTACTCTAGTTTTGGTCTTCAACACACCACTATACACTATGCGCTACACCGTCGACGTCATTGCTAGGTTTCATTAAATAAGCGGGACATTAGCACGAACTTCTAAGTGGAGTCTACGTGGAACGAATATCCCGGAGCATCGGCTTTCCCTTCAGTCGAGATTCTTGCAACTGCTACTGTATATGACTCAAGATATTTTCGCGTAAGCTTCCCTGAGTTAGTGGAGCATCTTAAATTGCAGTCACACGCAGTCCTTCCGATCACGACGGAGCCCGACATCGATCGCATTTCTCGATGGCCATCGGCTCCCTTCCGCAGTTTCTTCAAAGGAACCCATCGAGGGCGAGCAATTCGATCCAGATATGGCTAGATTGCGGTGGAAGTGGTACCGTCTGTCTGGTGTATGAATCCCCTTCCACGTAGGTTCTAGCAACTAAGTGGAACATATTTGCAAGTACGTTTTACTAACTTGTCGCAACTTATGCGGAACGAGATTAAAAGCACACCGTCGCTCACGCCGACCAGGCGCCATCTCGGCACGCACGGCTACTGATAGGCGTACGGGTACACCCATTGATGCAGTGACATCGTGTGCCCTAGTGTGACGTTACCTTTAGTAGAAGGACACAGCTAAGCCTACTTTTCAGGAAGCAGTGCATTCAGAGTGAAACGTTACGTGCAGCTTCTCGCAAAGCAGGGGTTCACAGTGTGGTGATCAAACTATGAATGCCTACGCAATCAGCGCTTCGACAAGGGGAGTTGTCTTTGCTAGGACAATTATCTGTTCGAAAATTCTACTTACTGTTAATACTGTCCTGCAGTTTCAGGGCCATATTGGGTGGAAAATTTTACGAAAATGGTCGCTAGAAAATCAGCACCATACTCGCTTGAACTACTAGAGATCGCAACCTCAAATTTTCATGCAGTAACATGTATTGATTCCTTTCAAATGCTGTGGCTTCTACCGAAATAAAGTGTCGCAGGAACCATTATAAAACAAATGTTGCTGAGGGGCCTGCTTGAAAAAGTCATTCGTTCATACCTTAATTGAAGTGGGACCTAAAAAAAAAACCTGCAAAGATCACTCAGTATGAGGAGAAATACCTTGGTGGCATTTAACCGTCAAGGTGACGAGAGAGACACAGAAGCGGCGGCGACGGTATAACGCTACCGGCCCGCCGTCCGTACGGTGTAGTATGGTGACGCGTTATTTTAACATGCAAATTGTTTGTTTTCCCGCGTTTCTCGTCGATGTCTCCTCTCTCCGTTGTTCACACAATAACAACCTCTTGTGGGCACGACCAATACGACTCCGACGGCTTGACAACGTTGGCAAACAGATGATCGTCATAGTGACGGATGCTTTCTGCAGTGAACGCTTGGCGTAACGTTCTTAAAGGACCCCTCATACCAGGCTACACAGCAAATTTCAATTGTAGACTTGGAAGTGCTTAAACGTCGTCTGGGTACCGTTTATTATTGAAGGAGACGTAACTGAACGTCCTGTTACCATACCACCAGGAGGCGAACGCGACTGCCAACACCGACACTCTCTCCTTCTGCCTCGGGTAGCGTCCGCAAACGACGTTCCATTCGCTGCCCTTTCCCACACCGGAGGCAAGGAACCGCACCGGGTTCGCGTAAAACCCCCCAAACTTCGTAAAGTACTGCCACGCTTTGAAGAATGCCGCCTCCTTCTCGCGCGCTCTGACCGAGGACGACGCCGCGTCGCTGTTGACCTAATAGCATCACGTGGGCCCTCGCGCCGTGCATCAGCGCCATTTTTGCTCGAGAAGCGTCTACGGAGTGCCGAGGAGAGCATGTCGGCGCCGTTGCTACGCTCGAACAGTGTAGGCGGCGCCACGATCGAGGAGGGAGCGTGAAAGAGAGGAGAAACGAGGAGGAGTGAAGGCGGAGGAGGACAGTGTCGCTACTTTGCGAAGTTTACGAAGGGGTTTTAGGTTCGCGTGGCGAGCCCCACTTCGTTTCTTTTCTTCTCTCTCTCTCTCTCTTTCTTTTTTTTGGCGAGCGGTGCATTCTGGGTAGGGGCGTCGTGCGTTCTGCATGGGACGATTTACCAAAGTAACGTGTCATGGGTGAATGACGTTGCTTGGACTGCGAGTTACTTCACGACGTTTGCACGCGTTACCCAGACTCTCTGGCTGGGAGCGCCATTTCGTTGAGAGGGAGAACAAGCGGCATTTGGTTTAAAATTTGAGCTGCGGGCGGCGCTTGTCTCTTCAGAATGACCAAACCTGGTGAAATAATCATTCCAGGAAAACGCGGAGATCAGAGCCCGGTCAATGCAACGGTTCTGTTCCAGTTCTTTTCCTTTTCACATTTCCTCAGTAGTCGTCGAACTGCCGTTGGCCCAGAGATTGGCGGGTTGTTAGCCCTAGGTAATAAGAAATGATTGGACTGTATATAGACAGGAATACTTATTTTATACCGGTCCAATACTCAAGAAACAGAAGCCCGAGGCTTAGTTTGAGGCCTAAGTGCAAGCTTTAGTTCGGGAGCTCTCAGCTAAAAACACGAGAACGTAGAAATCGCTTTCTTTGTCGACCGCCACTGCACCGATTTTATTGAAATTTATTGTATCTGAATGAAAAAGTTACTAGTGTCTGCAGCAAGCGGATTTCTGATTTGGGTCGTCAATATTTTTACAAAAATTGTTACAAACTAAAAAAAAATAACTATCGAGTTTACAACTCAATAAATTATCAATAAAAAGCGATATCATGATTCTGTAAAATCCACCTACTTATACACCTAAACCAGACAACAGTGATATATTATGCACCATTCTACACCGATTTGGAATATACCACTAATTTGCAAGTAGAACATTTGCAAAACCCTCGTAAGCACGGTAGCAGTTTCGCCTAAGCTTTAAATACACATATAAAATTTGTCCGCTTTAGAAGTTCTAACAAATACAGTTCAAAGAACTGCGATATCCGTTTTTTCTTTGGTGCAGGAGCGCCAAATTTGTAAATCTAGTGCATAAATTTTCTTAAACTTACCAGTTTTTGAGAATTCACAGACATGTTCCATAACGTAAATAAAAATGCTGGCTTGCTAGAGTCGCTAGAATTTAACTAAAACTTTTAATACTACAAGTTTCATTTAAGTCTGTCAATCGGCTGTCTCATGAAAGCATTTCCCGTATTATATACGTGTTTGAACAGGGAATTAGGAATTGGTCACGCGCTGGAACTGCATCTTCACAATGTCGTATAGTATGTATACAGTCGACCAAAAAAGTTTACGGACCAAGAGACCTCACAAAAAGCGGAATATCTCCGCAGCCTCGAAATGCAGCCTGGTATTCACATTTCCAGCCTTTACTGGTATATGCGAACAACATTGTGATGTACGGTTTTACTGGCTACTTTTAAAGGCTGCTCGTATATTTAGCATTTTCTGAGACCCCGTGGTCCGTAAACTTTTTTGGTCGACTGTACACCGGCTAAAAGCAGGCGCACATGTACATGCGTTAACTCGAGCATACCGTGCAGCGTATGCTCACGTCCTAAACGCGATTCGGCCATGCCAGCTGAGAAGGAGGTTTAGTGTCTTGCCCTTTGTACCGTGCCTAAAGAGGCAAATTGTTAATTTATACACAGAAGGGCACTCGTAGAAGTCAGCGGGCAATGACAAACCGTAAACCACGGAAAGATATGGGCAAACAGTAATCAAGGCGAAGTCCATTAACGGGGTCACAGTGTACCTCATAAATATTCATGGCGCTTTAGCGGAGAGCATAATAGAAAGTCATCATTCAGCGCGTAGCAAGGAAAGCAAAAAAGAGAAAGGCTGTGCAGAAACCAGCGACGATGAGTAGGCTGAGCGAACCAGCGAGTGAAAGGCCCTCCTACTCCTATACTCCTACTTCACGTCCTTTTTCGCCAAACTGTTCGTGGGAGCTGACGCCCCCCCCCCCCCTCCCTCCCGTCTGGCCCTCTAACAACTTGGTTGCCTGAGGGCACATGCCCTTTCTCCCGCCGCTTTCCCTCGCCGCAAGTACGAGCACGAACTATCAACTCCAGCCAAATACGGACCGTCGACTTCGAAAATGGGCGAAAGAGGCGAAGAAGAAGAAATAAAAAAAAAGGAGAAACATTTTTGCGTGCTTGCTAACAGTAGGTGCATTGTACATTTTTCTCGAAACTAGTGTTCATTTTTGCAGAGTGGGAAGGGCCTGAACATGCAATAAGATCTAAGATGTCACGAAAAAAAAAAATAGGAGTGCGACTTTCGGGCGAAATTATATATCCTCCATTATCGAACGGCGCGGTAATACAAAGGCCAAAAAGAGACGATCATCAACTGCTACAGTATCGCGATTCGGCGCAACGTAGAATGAAAAAGAAAGAAAGAAATGAATAACAACTTCTGTCTGCATTAAAGCGGGTGAGAACGGACGTAATTCTTATCCACTAAGCTTTATATCTGCACTCCCGAACGCTTTGTACGTAATTAAAGCTTAAGAAGGTCACATCGGCAGATATCAAGAATCTGAAAAAAAATTGATCTGCTATCCTTGTTAAGTATCCTTCTTTATGTACCCAAGTTTACCTGTCGTTCGCGATGCCTTATAGCGCCTACACTGCGAATGGTGCGATTCCTTCGTTCCTGCCAACACTGCAGGGTGAACGGAGTAGTTTTTCAAACGAGAGCCTAAAACAAAATAAAAAGGGCTCAACATTGATGATTACAAGTAAAAATGCCTGTTCCTTGAAAATGTTTCAATGGCTTAAGTACGCATCTAAATAATGCCCATAAAAGCCTACAAAATATACACATGCTTAGGCGCAAACAAGAGGTTAAATGGGTCTTCACTGATTTTGCCTACCCTATAGGCGCGCGCGCGCGCGCGCGCGCGCACACACACACACACACACACACACACACACACACACACACACACACACACACACACACACACACACACACACACACACACACACACATGAAAACCTACTAGATTCCCGATGTGGACGCGAGCAGGGAGAAAAATGTTAATCACTGAAAAATTTTGATTAACTCAAAAAATTTTGAGTTAATCTCTGCTGCAAAGCAATTTATTACTAGCGACTATGTCTGGGCCTTAAATATTGAGCCAGTCGTCCGTAGTTTCCAACATGAGGCTATGAAACTAAACATTTTTCCATGGTCAAGATTGGGAACGACTTAACTGCAGCCATAATCACAGCGACGGCCGCCAGAAATGGTATAGACCGAGCAAGGTTCAGGCGAATGTGAGACATAGTCGTCGTCACAGTTTCTATTTAACCGTAACAGCCACACAGGAAAAAAAGTAAGTATTGCACTCAAGGGCTCTGGTGTAGCCATACAGCGACCATGCGGCAAATGAACAGTCTGATACGAAACAAGAAGTGGCCGTTCTACCGAAGTAAATTGTTTCGTACCAAAGGCAGCGCCCCACAAACGAAGAAAAACACAGGGGAACAAGGAATACAGGAAAAGAAACACAGAAGAAATGAAAAAGGAAGAGAACGTAATTACTGAACTTCAAGAATGTCGTATATCACTGTCCAGATTAAATTTTCGGAGCCTCGATATATCTCCTGATGAGGCTGTCAGACTTCCTATTAGGAATATAAAACCGGAAGCGAACTGCTATTGTGCTTCATGACTTTAATCCATCAAATGTATCGCAATGCATCGTACATCTCGTATCGTGCCAGTTCGAGGCAGAACACAAGAAATAAAGGTGATTCCACTGCAAAGGATTAAACATCGCCATTGCTCTTCTTGTACCTCAAGCAGACAGACAGGTCCCCTGCTTCATTCCCGAACACAAAAGGAAGAAAGAAAACGAGCAGCGCTTCTCTTCTGTCATGCTGCGAACGAAGAAGCCGCAGAACTGAAAAGCCTGACGCACGGAGGAAAACCAAATAGCGAACGAAACAAAAGAAACCGCACTCGGTCACACAAAGAGGTGTGGTCCACATAGGGGGGGGGGGTCTCAACAGCCGGTGCGTGACGTGCTTCGGCCGAGCACCGCGGTTTCGCCCTGACCCGCTTTTCCCTCCCCCGTCTGCTGCAAGGTCGCGCGCCACCGATCCCCGGATCCCTTCGCTTTGGGGAAACGGTAGGGAAAGAGGGAAACGCTGCTGGCAGTCACGGCGCGGTTGGGGATAAAAAAATTAACCGAGCTACTCTGGCGCCGAGAGCAGAAATCGAGGAAAGTAAAAGTTGCATTGGCGGCGGCGGCGGCGTGGAGGTAACGACAGACACGTGAGGTCGGCACGGTGGGGATAGAAGAGAAACGGGAAGTGAATGCGGAGTATCCAGGGGCAACGAGGTAGCGGCAGCGCTCGCTGGATGTTGCAGGAAGCAGGAGAACCACTCTCTTATGGACAGCAGGGACTTCGGAAAAGAGAAGGGGCCGGATTTCCGGTATGGGCAGTGCAGGCGATAAAAAAGAAAAGAAACTTTCAATGCGTGATACAAAGTGTGGAAGGGGAAAGGCCGCGGCGTTGCTACAGCTGGGAAGGAAAGCGGCGAATCGGGGAGAGAGGGAAGGGCATCAGCGTCGCGGTGTCTGCCACCATTTCGACCTCTCTTTTCCTCTTTTCTCCCTTCCACTCGCAGTCGCCTGGCTGCCCCACTTTGCCGGCGGCGTCGGCGTCCGACGCCCGTCGATCCTTGTCGTATACACGGGCATTAGCGATATGTTGCGCGTTCCGACGCTACCGCCTACTTGCAGCTCGGGGCGCAGTCGTTAAAGCGGAAGGCGTGACTTGGGCGTTGCCGTTGGCACAACTCCGATCGAGCGCTCAACGCCTGCAGATAGGGAAGCAACAGCTCGCTTCGCGAGAGCACGTTCGCGTGGTTGACGAGGAGTAATTGATATTGAACCTCCGAGGAGAGAAGTCGCGGTCGGCAGGTCGATGCGACGATGCGCACTCGAGCGTAGGTATAGGCTGCGCCTCAGCAAGCACGCATGAATCGACTGCGGTGAAGTACTTCATGTGTTATCTTCGTCTTTTTTTCTTTCTTTCTGTGCGACCCTACACTTTTTTTTTCGTAGCGCGTCGCACGCAGAGAGCTAGGTGCGGTATGTTTATGTTAACATTTTCTATTTTTAATCACGGAAATTCTTCATGTCCTCCGCCACATTGGAATTTGAAATCAATTGAAGCCAGTCATTTCTGTGGGCGAAGGTTTTACAGAAACTGACGTTTTACTTCCATCGCAGTGTCCTTAGTGCTTCTGTTTTTTCTCAACGCTTTCGACAGTTCCTTACCGGAGTTCATATTTTCTATATAGATATACACACTCCAAACATCAATTTTTTTTTCCATTCATGCCATCTATATTCTATTTAACAGGGCTTTTTACTGGCGTTTACATAACGTGCAGGGGGCAAAATGCATTCCGTATATTCACATTGATTGGGCTGCATATTCATATCTTTGGGGCAATTAAATTTGACGTTTGTTTTATTTTGGAAATGCCTCTCCGATGCCTGAGGCAGGTAGACGAGACCGCAAGCTGTTTGGTGTATCTCTGCCCACACGCGACTCGTGAATTCCCGGTAAGCGCTGAAAGATTTTGTTTTTCTCATGTTATTCTTTTTCCACATTACTTTTAAGCGCTGTTCAAATTCGCCGAAAATATATCTTGTAGCTAGCCGCGTTCATGGCCGCATGCGTACGGGAGTCTCCGAAACAACGATTTTAGAACCATTGAGAAATATGCTGTGCAACCGGTTTCAAGTTTTCAGGCACGTAGGATAATCTGGGCTGGAATTCGTCGACATAAGTAGGCCTCACAGCCCGCAGGGTTATCTGACTGAGCTAGCTTGGGTGGTCAGTTGCCACAGTCAGAAATCGGAATCATCTCGCTTCTTTTTCTGTCTTGCTTTTTCTGAAGATTGGAAACTTGAATTCACCTCCCCAGTATACACCATCTCCAGGCTTCGAGTGGTGCCTAACACCGGCAAAAACGCCGAGAGCAAGTGGGGCTATACCAATCCAGGTACAACCAAATGAGGAAGACCCACTAAGCTTCAACGAGACACTCCCTCACCCGAACAGGAATTGGCCTCCCTGGCGCAGTATTCGACCACTTCCTCCCTCACGTTCCTACAATTAACCCACGGCCTTCAGTCCCCAGCAGCTGGGGAGCACCTGACCAAGGCGGCGTTCAGAACTGTAACGCAGCAGAGGGTGTTAAGAATCTCTGGACCCGCACAGGCCGCTAACGGAAACTTACCCTTACAACGTTTAACACCCGAAACCTCTCGAGTGAAGCTAGCCTAGCAGGACTCTTTGAGGAATTATCTGGCACTGCGAACATTGTGTAACTGCGCGAGCAAACGAATAATGGACATGTCCTCTGCTATAGAGGTCTCATAGATAAGAAGCAATACGGGGTAGGATTCCTAATCCATAAGGACGTAGCAGGCAGCATTGACGAATTCTACAGCAATTATTACAGGGTAGCTGTAGTCGCAATCATACTTAATAAGAGGTATAGATTAAAGGTAGTACAAGCCTACGCTCCAACTTCTAGTCACGATGATGAGGAAGTAGATAAATTCTACGACGATGTTGAATTAGCGATGAGAAAAGTGCGAACTCAGTATACTGCAGTCATGGGTGACTTCAATGCAAAAGTGGGGGAAAAGCAGGCTGTGGAACAGGCAATTGGAAACTACGGCGTCGATTCTAGGAACGATAGAGGAGAGATGCTGGTATAATTTGCAGAAAGGGGTAAGCTTCGGATGTGGAACACCTTATTCAGGAAGAATAGGAACAAAAAGTTGACCTGGAAAGGCCCTAATGGTGAAACAATAAATGAAATTGATTTCGTACTTTCTGCCGATCCCAGCATAGTGCAGGATGTAGAAGTGTTAGGTAGGGTAAAGTTCAGTGATCATAGGTTATTGAGAGCTAGGATTCAACTCAATTTGAAGAGAGAAAGATTAAAATCGGTCAAGCAGAAACAGGTCAACCTAGTACGCCCAAGGCTGCCAGAATGCTTACATATAATTTTCAACTACGTCTTTTGTCAGCGCACGCATAGTTGGAGCTCCGTTGTCGTCCTCTATAAATTTTTGTAAGGTTCTTACGGTAAGGTTTTCACCAGTGCGACAAGAAAACACGCCTAAAATTTAAACGTTTTCACAGTATACCTCCTTCTCTGCATAGGGAAAAGTGTCGGAGGAAGAAAATACCCAGGCTTCTCTGTAGAATGGACTCTCCTTCTCAACAGCCACTATATTTAGGTCGACTACGAGGTCATCTGCCTTGTTCTTCAATGTAGCACCAAGCTTTGAAATTTATTTTCATATTCCTTCAGGACAATTGGCTTAATGTGACAAACTGTATAATGTTTACGTCAATGACATACATTTGGTCTTACCTGTACATGCCATGAACGTATACTTAGCGTGTTTCCTTTCCCCCTAAATGAAAAATAAACAGATTGGCAATATCGAGTGTGAGAAAACGTGAAGCCTAGAGAGATAAGGTACATAAATCTGGTCCCTAGCGAATTTTCCCGAGCCCCGTGTACATGAAAATAACGTGAAATTACGGATAAGTAATTGATTCACATAGATTGATTGACGGGGATTAAGGTTGCAAAAGAACGCTGAAGCTGTAAGAAACACTGCACTAGAGGTCCTCAATATAACACTGACGATTTAGGGATCTTAACATGCACGAATATCTAAGTGCATTTTACCCCGCGGAATGCGGCCGC